>NC_057814.1:400941832-400945116 GCF_018294505.1 Triticum aestivum | reverse complement strand
TTCCTTCATCTGTACAGTTGCGACAAAAAACCGAAACCGCGTCGTCGTCGCAGCAATCTTTAATCTTCTTTTTAACAAGGAGAAATCTGGCCCAAAAGTGATGGACCGTTTCCAGAGGTTGATGTCGTACATACATTAGGTCACATATGTTTGGAGGGCCTGAATTACTTGGGGAATATTGATTGTGGTGGGTGGGCGGGCTAAAACTCGAATCCTGACCCAGGATTGAATCTGGAGCTTGAGGAATCTCTGAGGTCACCAGTTCAAGACCAGGAAGGTCCAGGTGACTTCCGAGCTCAATGCCTGATCCTGAGTTCAGAGGACATGAAGTTGCTTCCCGTGGATGGGTGTCCGGCTCAAAGGGCTTGGAAATCCGAACATAGCTGGTTTTTAACTTAGGGGAATAAGCATTCTCGGCCCATTCCTCAATGACTGCTACTAGATGGGTGATCGATGGGAACTTGATTTCCCTCTGATCGGGTTTAAGCCTGATCCGATCGTAGTCTATTGCAAGCCCTAGGGCGGCGATGCGATCTAGCAGCTCGTTCAAGGATGAGATATCTGCCGGATCCATCTTTTCGGAGTGTTCGAGGCCTTCCCATTGGGTTTATGGCCGAGCGAGCTCTCATGGAAAAACTGCCGAGCTGGAGGACCTATGCTAGAGTTAGGGCCCCTCCAGAAGTGATACCATCATTGATGACGAGGCGAGCCATCGATCCTTCTATCGACAACACAATGGAACTCTCAGTGAAAGCACCAATGTCAGTGTCAAAACCGGCCGATCTCGGGTAGGGTTCCCGAACTGTGTGTCTGGGGATCAAGGGCAACAAAGGACAAGGGGGGCACGGTGTTTACCCAGGTTCGGGCCCTCTTAATGGAGGTAAAACCCTACGTCCTGCTTGATTGTACTTGATGAGTACAGGGGTTACAAGAGTTGATCTACCTCGAGATCGTAATGGCTAAACCCTAGATGTCTAGCCTATGAGAATTCTGATAGCCTCTACGGACTAAACCCTCCAGTTTATATACACCCGGGAGGGGTCTAGGGTTGTACAGAGTCGGTTTGTAGAGGAAGGAAATTACATATCTGGACACTAATCTTGTCGTCCACGCATAGGAGAGTCCTACCCGGACACGGGGGAAGGTCTTCCGCCTTGTATCTTCACGGCCCATCAGTCCGGCCCATATCAAATAGCCCGGACACCCGAGGGCCCCCTAATCTAGGACTCCCTCAGCCGTCGCTATCTTCTGCACCGCTCAGGCTCACGCTGGCTCTGCTGGCACTCCTATTAGGCAAGGTCCTTCGCCTTGCAAGGATTCACCGCCAAGCCAGGGACCCGGACTAATTCCGCCGAAGCAGCATCCGTGGCCATGGAGGCGGACATGATCATTAATGATGACATCAGCAAAGGCGGAAGAGGACAACGAGCAAGGGAGTAGGTGGGCGGCTATGCGGCGGTGGGGGAAATGAAGGAGGGAGGCTGGAGGAGTTCAGCCGATGCGGAGAACTAGTCAATTTGGCTTTGATTTAGGGTGGGTCCACCTTGACATAGCCTATGTGGCGAGCATCTCCAGGCGCGTCCGGGCCTCCCCATATGCGCCCTAGGTATGGGCTAGATATGGGGAGTGCCGATCACTCCGGGCATTTAGGCCGGAAATGGGGTGCCCTGTTGGGTGGCATTTGTTCATCGAGTCACGGACCGAGTAACCCATTCGGGTGTTTGGGACGGGTATGGGGGGTCCCGGTTGTAGATGCTCTTAGAGCATCTATAACCGGGCGCCTCAGCCCCCATTATACATCAAGCAAACGCCCTGGGCACTGACGGGTAAAAAAAGTGACCCAGACGGGCTCCTCATATCGGCCCTAAATGGTATGCTGATCGGTACCCCTCATATCCAGCCCAAATCTAGGGTAGATATAGGGTCCCGGGCATGCCTAGATGTGTTCATCACATCAGATCCGGCCCACATTGGCCCACCCTACCCCATATATATGTGTTCCCATCTGCTCCCGGACCAAACCCTAGCCACTCCGCTCCGCTTCGTCCAAAGATCCCTTCCAGTGACCTCTGACCCTCTCAGGCATGGCGGGCAGCGGATCTGAGTCCTCCTAACTGGGACCTCATCCCAGTCGGGCCAGAGAAGGAGATGTCCGTCCGCATTGCACTCCGCCGCGCCCCGTGAGGAGAACGCCCGACAGCGGTTGGACTCGATTCCATGGGACTCCATAGCGTCTGCCCAAATGGTGCTTGGATCCGGCACAAGGTGCGTCGCGGGTACCTCCCTGGAGGCGGTGAGGTCCGTGTCTGAACACCATGGCAGACACGTATCCCCTTCTTTGGCGCGCCGACTCAGAGGCCCTGCATCGCCCGTCCGCAGAGGCTACGGTGCGAAGTGCCCATCATGCAAGGCAGAGGGGCGGGAGGCTACGACAAACATCGTTGAGCCAGAGTCGCACTCTCCAGCGTTGGTACATGTGGCTACCATCCCCTCGCACTGCAACCGTGTCGTGGTGGACATTTCAGGCTCCAACCATGATGGATCCATCGTTGTAACACCCCGCATGTAACTTGCCATAATTGTAACTCCGACTCTTGCCATTTTCGGCTATGTGCTATGATATTCCCTCCGTGGTCGGGTTTTATCTTTCGTTTTGCATTTTGTCATGTCATGCATTTTCAAATCATGTCATCATGCGCATTGCATTCGCATACGTGTTCGTCTCATGCATCCGAGCATTTTTCCCGTTGTCCGTTTTGCAATCCGGCACTCCTATCTCCTCCGGTGCATCCCTCTTGTTTTCTTTCGTGTGCGGGTGTCAAACTTTCTCGGAATGGACCGAGGCTTGTCAAGTGGCCTTATTACACCACCCAGAGACCACCGGTCAAGTTTCGTTCCATTTGGAAGTCGTTTGGTACTCCAACGGTTAACCGGGCATCCGTCATGTCCATTTGTGTGTCCAGCAAACCCCCCTCAAAACCAGCCCAAAACCCACCAAACTCTTTTCCATGCTCTAGGTCGTTCGATCACGATCGTGTGGGCGAAAATCGCACCTCATTTGGAGCCTCCTAGCTCCCTCTACTTATAAATATGTGAGCATCCCGAAATACCATTCTCAGTCCAAACCCTAGCCCTCGTCCCACTCCGCCGCCGGACACGTCCGGGCGGAGCCGGACACGTCCATCTCCTCCGCCGCCGCCACATGGCACGCCGCCGGCCTCCCACCGCCGCGGCCCGTAGGCCCGCCGAGCCCAGCCACCGCCGCCCTCGCGCCCGACGCCTCC
>NC_057814.1:400921015-400941384 GCF_018294505.1 Triticum aestivum | reverse complement strand
GGCCACCGCCGCCGGTCTGCCCCGCCGCCGGCCTCCCTCTCCCTCCTCTCTCCGGCGAAGGACGCCCGCGACGCCGGCGAGCACCTCTGCCCCGAGCTCGAGCTCTTCCCGATCGGATCCAGATCCACTGTAGCGGTTGACCCCGAGCCCCTCAAAATTTTCCTAAGTTTTTGCATCTTTAATATTATATGCCTCTGTTCATTGTTGTATAAATCCTTGCATGTAGCTCCGATTCGTGCGTGTAATATGTCAAATTGTTCGCCTCGTGATGCTCTACATTTTGTTCAATTGCACCATGTTCATTAGAGGTCATCTTGATGCCCAAATATCTGTTGGAAGAGGGCTATTTGCTGTTATCCTCTGGTTCTTAGCAGAACTTGGAGATTTGTCATTTTTGTATCATTAAATCTGTGCATCTTATGGGCATGAGCTCTACATGTGTTTTGAAGTATGCCATGCCATCTTTCCAAGGGCGTATGCCATGTATTTGTGTGATCTCTGTTGTGACTAGGACAAGCATGCAAAGTAGGCTCCGTAATGTTTCTGATTTCAGGGACTTGGTGATTTCTCTAAGTCTTTGTCTGCTGTTATTTTGTTGCCATGTAAACTTGATGCTACAGAGAGATCCATGCATATTTTGGAGATGTTCAGTAAGGATGTTTTGTAGCTACAGTTGTAATTGATCCATGCATGTAATTTTTTGCAATTATGGAGTGCCATAGCATGACTCAATCTTGCTCTACTTTTGCTATAAAATATTTCTGGCAGATTCTTAACATGATATGCAATTTTGCCAAGCTTATTGTAGTTGATCCATACATGCTATGCAATTTTTCTTGCCATGGATAGCTTCATAAACATGCCATCTTGCTGTAGGTATGATAGTTTTGTCATGCATTGCTCTGTAGTGAGTGAATCAAGCTCACAAAGAGGCCTACATATTATTATTTCTGCCATGCTCTGTTTTCTGCTAAGTCTGAAACCTGATAACGAAACTTGCTATATTTACATGCTTGCCATCATATCTTCTGTTCCTTTTTGGCTTATGGTCAGTAAGGGACTTTTGTCGTATGCATTTAGTAGAACACTTCCATGCCTTGTTTTGCTATGTGAAGTTCCTGCAGCATGTTGATTCCGTGCTCTGAACATTGCTACCTGATGCTGTTTTCTGCCATGTCCAGTTTTTCACCAAGTCTGTGAACCTGTTATCTTTTGCACTTTTGCCATGCTTGTTTGAGCTTGATATGTTGTGATCTAGCCGTAGCTCAGTGTTCATCTTTTGTCAAGCATCTCCTGTAGATTACTGTCATATGCTTTGTTGCTATGTTGGAGTGCTGTAGCATTGTTACTTGTTGTATTCTAAGTGCTATCATGCTGTTAATCGCAGATTCGTGTCATTCTTGTTTTGCTTGCCATTTGCAAACCGTGCATCTGTTTCCGGTGATCTTTATATCGATTTCGACCGAAATCATCTCATCTTTCCAGTGGCATGCTTGGTTTGCCAAGTTACTTCCTTGTTCATCATTTTCCTTCCGGAGCACGCATATGCATCGCATATCATATCTTGCATATCATACATGTTTTGCATCATGTTGCTTGTGCATTTCTCGTTGTTGATTGTGATTCCGTTTGTTTGTGTTGTTGTCTTGGGTAGAGCCGGGAGATGAGTTCGTGAACGAGGAACCTGTTGAGTACGCTTACGAGGATCAAGCTTTCGACAACTCTGAGAATCTTGCAGGCAAGATGACCACCCCCCGAAATCACTTCTATCTTTGCTTTGCTAGTTGTTCGCTCTATTGCCATGCTCCGCTACCTATCACTTGCTATATCATGTCTCCCATTTTGCCATGTCAGCCTCTAATCATCCTTTCCTAGCAAACCGTTGTTTGGCTAAGTTACCGCTTTTGCTCAGCCCTTCTTATAGCGTTGCTAGTTGCAGGTGAAGTTGAAGTTTGTTCCATGTCGGAACATGGATATGTTGGGATATCACAATATCTCTTATTTAATTAATGCATCTATATATTTTGGTAAAGGGTGGAAGGCTCGGCCTTATGCCTGGTGTTTTGTTCCACTCTTGCCGCCCTAGTTACTGTTATACCGGAATTATGTTCCTTGAGTTTGCGTTCCTTACGCGGTCGGGTGATTTATGGGACCCCCTTGACAGTTCGCCTTGAATAAAACTCCTCCAGCAAGGCCCAACTTTGGTTTTACCATTTGCCGCCTAAGCCTTTTCCCCCGGGTTTTCGCGAGCCCGAGGGTCATCTTTATTTAAACCCCGGGCCAGTGTTCCTCTGAGTGCTGGTCCAAACTAGAGCCACTTGCAGCGCCACCTTGGGGAAACTCGAGGATTGGTTTTAGCTGTACGTAGTGTTCATCCGGTGTGCCCTGAGAACGAGATATGTGCAGCTCCTATCGGGATTTGTCGGCACATTCGGGCGGCTTTGCTGGTCTTGTTTTACCACTGTCGAAATGTCTTGTAAACCGGGATTCCGAGACTGATCGGGTCTTTCCGGGAGAAGGTTTATCCTTCGTTGACCGTGAGAGCTTATGATGGGCTAAGTTGGGACACCCCTGCAGGGTATTATCTTTCGAAAGCCGTGCCCGCGGTTATGAGGCAGATGGGAATTTGTTAATGTCCGGTTGTAGAGAACTTGTCACTTGACCCAATTAAAATACATCAACTGCGTGTGTAGCCGTGACGGTCTCTTCTCGGCGGAGTCTGGGAAGTGAACACGGTTTGAGTTATGTATGACGTAAGTAGGTGTTCAGGATCACTTCTTGGTCATTGCTAGATGACGACCGTTCCGTTGCTTCTCTTCTCGCTCTCTTTTGCGCAAGTTAGCCACCATATACGCTTATTGCCACTGCAGCTCCACCTCACTACACCTTCCTTTCCTATAAGCTTAAATAGTCTTGATCTCGCGGGTGTGAGATTGCTGAGTCCTCGTGACTCACAGAATTCTACCAAAACAGTTGCAGGTGCCGACGATGCTAGTGCAGATGATGGCGTCGATCTCAAGTGGGAGTTCGACGAGGAACGTGGTCGTTACTATGTGTCTTTTCCTGATGATCAGTAGTGGAGCCCAGTTGGGACGATCGGGGATCTAGCATTTGGGGTTATCTTATTTTCATCTGGATTTTGACCGTAGCCGGTCTATATATGTTTGTATTTTGGATGATGTATGAGATAATATTTATGTATTGTGTGAAGTGGCGATTGTAAGCCAACTCTTTATCCCATTCTTGTTCATTACATGGGATTGTGTGAAGATGACCCTTCTTGCGACAAAACCACTATGCGGTTATGCCTCTAAGTCGTGCCTCGACACGTGGGAGATATAGCCGCATCGTGGGCGTTACAATCATTGACCTCACATCGGCCGGCAACGTGTGCATGCCACGGGTTCCAATGAGGAAGAGTATGTTGGGGAACGTTGGATGGAAAACAAAAAAAATCGACGCACACGCAAGATCTATCCATGGAGATGCATAGCTACAAGACGGGAGAGTGTATCTACGTACCCTCGTAGACCGTTAAGCGGAAGCGTTTATCAATGCGGTTGATGTAGTCGTACACCTTCACGATCTGTCCGATCAAGTATCGAACGCATAGCACCTCCGCGTTCAGCACACGTTCAGCTGGATGATGTCCTCGCCTTCTTGATCTAGCAAGACGGGCGAAGTAGTAGATGAGTTCCGGCAGCACAACGGCATGGTGACGATGGTGATGCAACTATCTCCATAGGGCATTGCTAAGCACTATGAAAATATGGACGAGGATGAACTAGAGGGAGAGGGGCGCCGCACACGGCTATGGAATCGTGATTTGTCTTGCCCCTCTCCCTCCACACATATATATAGGTGGGGGAGGTGGGGAGGCAGCCTAGGGCAACCCCAAGGGGGTCGGCGGCCACTCTTGGCCCCTACCCTAGCCGCGCCCCTTCCTTCTTAGGCAAGCGGGGGGAAGGCAGGAGGGGAGGTGTCCCCCTTTCCTTTCTCCCATGAGGTGGGGAAGGTAGGAGGGGCTAGCCCTCCCCCTTTCCTTCTTAGGACCGGCAGCCTAGAGATGGGGCGCGCCAGCCCCTTGTGGGCTGGTGTGCTCCCCTTGTTTGGCCCATATGGCCCAATTGAAGGAAATATGCCCTAGAGGCAATAATAAAGTTATTATTTATTTCCTTATATCATGATAAATGTTTATTATTCATGCCAGAATTGTATTAACCGGAAACATAATACATGTGTGAATACATAGACAAACAGAGTGTCACTAGTATGCCTCTACTTGACTAGCTCGTTAATTAAAGATGGTTATGTTTCCTAACCATAGACATGAGTTGTCATTTGATTAACGGGATCACATCATTAGGAGAATGATGAGATTGACTTGACCCATTCCGTTAGCTTAGCACTCGATCGTTTAGTATGTTGCTATTGCTTTCTTCATGACTTATACATGTTCCTATGACTATGAGATTATGCAACTCTCGTTTACCGGAGGAACACTTTGTGTGCTACCAAACGTCACAATGTAACTGGGTGATTATAAAGGTGCTCTACAGGTGTCTCCAAAGGTACTTGTTGGGTTGGCGTATTTCGAGATTAGGATTTGTCACTCCGATTGTCAGAGAGGTATCTCTGGGCCCTCTCGGTAATGCACATCACTTAAGCCTTGCAAGCATTGCAACTAATGAGTTAGTTGTGGGATGATGTATTACGGAACGAGTAAAGAGACTTGCCGGTAACGAGATTGAACTAGGTATTGAGATACCGACGATCGAATCTCGGGCAAGTAACATACCGATGACAAAGGGAACAACGTATGTTGTTATGCAGTCTGACCGATAAAGATCTTCGTAGAATATGTGGGAGCCAATATGAGCATCCATGTTCTGCTATTGGTTATTGACCAGAGACGTGTCTCGGTCATGTCTACATAGTTCTCGAACCCGTAGGGTCGGCACGCTTAATGTTTCGATGATAGTTATATTATGAGTTTATATGTTTTGATGTACCGAAGGTTGTTCGGAGTCCCGGATGTGATCACGGACATGACGAGGAGTCTCGAATTGGTCGAGACATGAAGATTGATATATTGGAAGCCTATATTTGAATATCGGAAGTGTTCTGGGTGAAATCAGGATTTTACCGGAGTACCGGAGGGGTTACCGGAACCCCCCAGGGGTTAATGGGCCATAGTGGGCCTTAGTGGAGATGAGGAGAGGCAGCCAGGGGAAGGGCCACGCGCCCCTCCCCCCTAGTCCGAATAGGACAAGGAGAGGGGGGCGGCGCCCCCCTTTCCTTCCTCTCCTCCACCTCTTTCCCCCTTCTCCTATTCCAGCAAGGAAGGGAGGGAGTCCTACTCCTGGTGGGAGTAGGACTCCTCCTGGCGCGCCTCCTCCCTGGCCGGCCGCACCTCCCCCCTTGAGCCTTTATATACGGGGGCAGGGGGCACCCCAAGGACACAACAATTGATCGTTTGATCTTTTAGCCGTGTGCGGTGCCCCCCTCCACCATAGTCCACCTCGATAATACTGTAGCGGTGCTTAGGCGAAGCACTGCGTCGGTAGAACATCATCATCGTCACCACGCCGTCGTGCTGACGAAACACTCCCTCAACACTCAGCTGGATCGGAGTTCGAGGGACGTCATCAGGCTGAACGTGTGCTGAACTCGGAGGTGCCGTGCGTTTGGTACTTGATCGGTCGGATCGTGAAGACGTACGACTACATCAACCGCGTTGTGCTAACGCTTCCGCTTTCGGTCTATGAGGGTACGTGGACAACACTCTCCCCTCTTGTTGCTATGCATCACCATGATCTTGTGTGTGCGTAGGAATTTTTTTGAAATTACTACGTTCCCCAACACCAATAACCTCCCGGGGCCTACCGGAACCCCTTCCGGTGATCCGATGACTACCCGATACATTCCAAAACCTTTCCGGTGACCAAATAGCGTCGTCCTATATATATCAATCTTTACCCCTGGACCATTACAGAGCTCATCGTCATGTCCCTGATCTCATCCGGACTCCGAACAACATTCGGTCATCAATTCACATAACTCATATAATACTATATCTTCAATGAACGTTAAGCGTGCGAACCCTAGGGTTCGAGAATGATGTAGACATGACCGAGACACTTCTCCGATCAATAACCAATATCGGGACCTAGATGCACATATTAGTTCCTACATATTATACGAAGATCTTTATAGGTCGAACCTTTATGACAACATACGTAATTCCCTTTGTCTGTCGGTATGTTACTTGCACGATATTCGATTGTCGGTATCTTCATACCTATTTCAAGCTCGTTATCGTCAAGTCCCTTTACTCATTCTGTAATACATCATCTCGTAACTAACTCCTTAGCCACTTTGCTTGCAAGCTTCTTGTGATGTTGTATTACCGAGAGGGCCGAGATCGAGATACCTCTCCGATATACGGATTGACAAATCCCAATCTTGATTCACGCCAACTCAACAGACACCTTCAGATATACCTGTAGAGCATTTTTATGAACACCCACTTACATTGTGACATTTGATAGCACACAAGGTATTCCTCCGGTATCCGGGAGTTGCATGATCTCATAGTCGAAGAAACATGTATTTGACATTAATAAAGCGGTAGCAATAAACTGAATGATCATATGCTATGCTAATGGTTGGGTCTTGTTCATCACATCATTCTCCTAATGATGTGATCCCGTTATCAAATGACAACTCATGTCTATGGTTAGGAAACCTTAACCATCTCTGATCAACAAGCTAGTCTAGTAGAGGCTCACTAGGGACACGATATTTGTTTATGTATTCACACATGTATTTAAGTATTCGGTCAATACAATTCTAGCATGAATATTAAACCTTTATCATGAATAAGGAAATATAATAATACCAATTTTGTTATTGCCTCTAGGGCTATTTCCACCAGTCTCACACTTGCACTAGAGTCAATAATCTTGTTCACATCGCCATGTGATTAATAACCAAAGAGTACTAAGGTGTGATCATGTATTGCTTTTGAGAGAGGGTTTAGTCAACGGGTCTGACATATTCAGATTCGTATGTATTTTGGAAATTTCTATGTCTACAATGCTCTGCATGGAGCTACTCTAGCTAATTGCTCCCACTTTTAGTACGTATCCAGATTGAGACTCAGAGTCATCTGAATCGGTGTCAAAGCTTGGATCGATGTAACCCTTTACGACGAACTCTTTATCACTTCCATAACCGAAAAACATTTCCTTCGTCCTCTTAGGTAACTAAGGATAATTTTGACCGTTGTCTAGTGATCCACTCCTGGATCACTATTGTACCCCCTTGCCAAACTCATGGCAAGGCACACAACAGGTCTAGTACACAGCATGGCATACTTTATAGAACCTATGGCTGAGGCATAGGGAATGACTTTCATTCTCTCTCTATCTTCTGCGGTAGTCAGGCTTTGAGTCTTACTCAACTTCACACCTTGCAACACAGGTAAGAACCCTTTCTTTGATAGATACATTTTGAACTTCGTCAAAACTTTGCCAAGGTATGTGCTTTGTGAATGTCCTATTAAGCGTCTCGATCTATCCTTATAGATCTTGATGCCCAATATGTAAGTAGCTTCACCGAGGTCTTTCATTTAAAAAATCTTATTCAAGTATCCTTTTATGCTATCCAGAAATTCTATATCATTTCCAATCAAAAATATGTCATCCATATATAATATCAGAAATACTACAGAGCTCCCACTCACTTTCTTGTAAATACAGGCTTCACCATAAGTCTGTATAAAACCATATGCTTTGATCATCTCATCAAAGCGTATATTCTAACTCCGAGATGCTTGCACCAGTCCATAGATGGATCACTGGAGCTTGCAAACGTTGTTAGCACCTTTAGGATCGACAAAACCTTCTGGTTGCATCATATACAACTCTTCTTTAAGAAATCTGTTAAGGAATGTAGTTTTGACGTCCATTTGCCAGATTTCATAATCATAAAATGCGGCAATTGCTAACATGATTCAGACGGACTTAAGCATCACTACGGGTGAGAAAGTCTCATTGTAGTCAACCCTTTGAACTTGTCAAAAACCTTTCGCGACAAGTCAAGCTTTGTAGACAGTGATATTACCAACAGCATCCATCTTTCTCTTGAAGATCCATTTATTTTCAATGGCCTACCGATCATCGGGCAAGTCCACCAAAGTCCATACTTTGTTCTCATACATGGATCCTATGTCATATTTCATGGCCTCAAGCCATTTCTCGGAATCTTGGCTCATCATAGCTTCCGCATAGTTCATAGATTCGCCGTTGTCTAACAACATGACTTCCAGGACAGGATTACCGTACCACTTTGGTGCGGAACGTGTTCTGGTTGACCTACGAGGTTCAGTAGTAACTTGATCCGAAGTGTCATGATCATCATCATTAGCTTCCTATCTAGTTGGTGTAGGCATCACGAGAATGGTTTTCTCTGATGTGCTACTTTCCAATTTGAGAGAAGGTACAACTACCTCATCAATTTCTACTTTCCTCCCACTCACTTCTTTCAAGAGAAACTCCTTCTCTGGAAAGGACCCATTTTTGGCAACAAAGATCTTGCCATCGGATCTGTGGTAGAAAGTGTACTCAATAGTTTCCTTAGGGTATCCTATGAAGACGCACTTCTCCGATTTGGGTTCGAGCTTATCAAGCTGAAGCCTTTTGACATATGCGTCACACCACCAACTTTAAGAAACGACAGCTTAGGTTTCTTTCCAAACCATATTTCATACGGTGTCGTCTCAACGGATTTAGATGGTGCCCTATTTAACGTGAATGTGGTTGTCTCTAATGCATAACTCCAAAATGATAAAGGCAAATCAGTAAGAGAGATCATAGAACGCACCATATCTAATAAAGTACGGTTACAACGTTCGGACACACCATTACGTTGTGGTGTTCCAGGTGGCGTGATTTGTGAAATAATTCCACATTGTTTTAAATGAAGGCTAAACTCGTAACTCGAATATTCGCCTCCACGATCAGATCGTAAACTTTATTTTTCTTGTTACGATGATTCTCCACTTCACTCTGAAATTCCTTGAACTTTTCAAATGTTTCAGATTTGTGTTTCATCAAGTAGATATAACCATACCTACTCAAATTATCTGTGAAGGTTAGAAAATAATGATACCCGCCGCGTGCCTCAACATTCATTGCACCGCATACATCGGTATGTATTATTTCCAATAAGTCATTAGCTTGCTCCATTGTTCCGGAGAACAGAGTTTTAGTAATCTTACCCATGAGGCATGGTTCGCAAGTAATAAATGATTCAAAATCAAGTGATTCCAAAAGTCCATCCGCATGGAGTTTCTTCGTGCGCTTTACACCAATATGACCTAAACGGCAGTGCCACAACTATGTTGCACTATCATTATCAACTTCGCATATTTTGGCATCAATATTATGAATATGTGTATCACTAAGATCGAGATTCAACAAGAATAGACCATTCATGTGCATGACCATAAAAGATATTACTCATATAAATAGAACTATGATTATTCTCTGTCCTAAATGAATAACCATCTCGATTTAAACAAGATCTAGATATAATGTACATGCTCAACGCTGGCACCAAATAACAATTATTGAGGTCTAAAACTAAGCTCAAAGGTAGATGTAGAGGTAGCATGCTGACGGCGATCACATCGACCTTTAAACCATTCCCGACGTGCATCGACACCTCGTCCTTAGCCAATATTCGTTTATTCCGTAGCTCCTGTTTCGAGTTACAAATATGAGCAACCGAACCAATATCAAATACCCAGGCGCTAGTATGAGCATTAGTAAGGAACACATAAATAACATGTATATCAAATATACCTTTGTTCACTTTGCCATACTTCTTATCCTCCAAGTATTGGGGGGCAGTTCCGCTCCCAGTTTCAGGCTTGGGTCCAGTTTTGGGCTTCTTCACGGGAGCGGCAACTTGCTTGCCGTTCTTTTTTAAGTTCCCTTTCTTTCCCTTGCCCTTGTTCTTGAAACTAGTGGTCTTGTTAACCATCAACACTTGATGCTCCTTCTTGATTTCTACCTCCACCGATTTCAGCATCGCAAAGAGCTCAGGAATCATTTTAGTCATCCCTTGCATATTATAGTTCATCATGAAGCCTTTGTAGCTTGCTGGCAGTGACCGAAGAACTCCGCCAATAACACCCTCAACTGGAAGATCAATTCCCAGCTGAGTCAAGTGGTTATGATACCCAGGCATTTTGAGTATGTGTTCACTGACAGAACTCTTCTCCTCCATCTTACAGCTATAGAACTTGTTGGAGACTTCATATCTCTCAACCTGGGCATTTGCTTGAAATATCGATTTCAGCTCTTGGAACATCTCATATGCTCTTTGGCGTTCAAAACATCTTTGAAGTCCCGGTTCTAAGCCGTAAATCATGGCACACTGAACTATTAAGTAGTCATTAGACCGCGTTTGCCAAGCGTTCACCACATCTAGATTAGCGGGAGCGGGTCTATCACCTAGCGGTGCATCAAGGACATAATTTTTCTGTGCAGCAATGAGGATAATCCTCAAGTTACGGACCCAGTCCGTGTAGTTGCTACCATCATCTTGCAACTTAGCTTTCTCTAGGAACGCATTAAAATTCAAGGGAACGGTAGCACGGGCCACTGATCTACAACATAGATATGCTAAAAATATTAAGACTAAGTTCATGATAATTTAAGTTCAATTAATCAAATTACTAATGAACTACCACTTAAATTAACATCCCTCAAGTTATCTAAGTGATACATGATCCAAATCAACTAACCCATGTCTGATCATCACGTGAGATGGACTAGTCATCAAGTGTCGGCGTCCTAGGAACGGGGGTACCCAGACATGCCTGCCTGCGGCCCAGGGCATGGCTCCACCAACGGCCTGGTATGGCCCATCTTCATCAGCAACCTTGATACGTCCAGTTTGCATCATGCTTTTATATTGATATTTATTGCATTATGGGCTGTTATTACACATTATGTCACAATACTTATGCCTATTTTCTCTTATTTTATAAGGTTTACACATTATGGGCTGGAATTCTGGGCTGGAAAAGGAGAAAATATTAGAGACCTATTCTGCACAACTCCAAAAGTCCTGAAGCTCCACAGAAGTTATTTTTGGAAATAATAAAAAATACTAAGCGAAGAAAATACCAGAGGGGGCCCACACCATGGCCGAGAGAGTGGGGGGCGCGCACCCCTGCCTCGTGGGCCCCCTGGTGGCCCTCCGGTGCCCATCTTCTGCTATATGAAGTCTTTCATCCAAGAAAAAATCATAAGCAAGCTTTCGGGATGAGACTCCGCCGCCACGAGGCGGAACCTTGGCGGAACCAATCTAGGGCTCTAGCGGAGCTGTTCTGCCGGGGACACTTCCCTCCGGGAGGGGGAAATCATCTCCATCGTAATCACCAACGCTCCTCTCATCGGGAGGGGGCCAATCTCCATCAACATCTTCACCAGCACCATCTCCTCTCAAACCCTAGTTCATCTCTTGTATCCAATTCTTGTCTCTAAGTCTGAGATTGGTACCTGTAGGTTGCTAGTAGTGTTGATTACTCCTTGTAGTTGATGCTAGTTGGTTTACTTGGTGGAAGATCATATGTTCAGATCCATTATGCATATTAATACCCCTTTGATTATGAACATGAATATGCTTTGTGAGTAGTTACGTTTGTTCCTGAGTACATGGGAGAAGTCTTGCTATTAGTAGTCATGTGACTTTGGTATTCATTCGATATTTTGATGAGATGTATGTTGTCTCTCCTCTAGTGGTGTTATGTGAACGTCGACTACATGACACTTCACCCTTGTTTGGGCCTAGAGGAAGGCATTGGGAAGTAATAAGTAGAAGATGGGTTGCTAGAGTGACAAAAGCTTAAACCCTAGTTTATGCGTTGCTTCGTAAGGGGCTGATTTGGATCCATATGTTTCATGCTATGGTTAGGTTTACCTTAATACTTCTTTTGTAGTTGCGGATGCTTGCAATAGGAGTTAATCATAAGTGGGATGCTTGTCCAAGTAAGGACAACACCCAAGCACCGGTCCACACACATATCAAATTCTCAAAGTACCGAACGTGAATCATATGAACGTGATGAAAACTAGCTTGACGATAATTCCCATGTGTCCTCGGGAGCGCTTTTCTCTATATAAGATTTTGTCCAGGCTTTTCCTTTGCTACAAAAAGGATTGGGCCATCTTTCTGCACTTTATTTACTTTTGTTACTTGTTACCCGTTACAAATTATCTTATCACAAAACTATCTATTACCTATAATTTCAGTGCTTGCAGAGAATACCTTGCTGAAAACCTCTTGTCATTTCCTTCTGCTCCTCGTTGGGTTCGACACTCTTACTTCTCGAAAGGACTACAATAGATCCCATCCCATACACTTGTGGGTCATCAAGACTCTTTTCTGGCACCGTTGCCGGGGAGTGAAGCGCCTTTGGTACGTGGAATTTGGTAAGGAAAACTTTATATAGTGTGCTGAAATTTACTGTCACTTGTTACTATGGAAAGTAATCCTTTGAGGGGCTTGTTCGGGGTATCTTCACCTCGACCGGTAGAGCAAATAGTTGCTCCTCAACCTAATGAATCTATTGAAAATGTTTACTATGAAATTCCTTCGGGTATGATAGAGAAACTGCTAGCTAATCCTTTTGCAGGAGATGGAACATTGCATCCCGATTTACACCTAATTTATGTGGATGAAGTTTGTGGATTATTTAAGCTTGCAGGTATGCCCGATGATGTTATCAAGAAGAAGGTCTTCCCTTTATCTTTGAAGGGAGATGCATTGACATGGTATATGCTATGTGATGGTATGGGATCATGGGACTACAAACGGTTGAAATTGGAATTCCATCAAAACTTTTATCCTATGCATCTTGTTCATCATGATTGTAATTATATATATAATTTTTGGCCTCGCGAAGGAGAAAGCATCGCTCAAGCTTGGGAGAGGCTTAAGTCAATGTTATATTCATGCCCCAATCATGAGCTCTCAAGAGAGATGATTATTCAAAAAATTTATGCTCGGCTTTCTGACAACAATCGCTCCATGCTCGATACTTCTTGTACTGGTTCCTTTATGATGAAGACTATTGCATTCAAATGGAATTTATTGGAAACAATTAAACGTAACTCTGAAGATTGGGATCTCGAGGAAGGTATGGATTCAGGTATAACACCTAAGTTTGGTTGTGTTAAATCTTTTATGGATACTGATGTTTTTCATCAATTTAGCACTAAATATGGACTTGACTCTGAGATCGTAGCTTCTTTTTGTGAATCTTTTGCTGCTCATGTTGATCTCCCTAAGGAGAAGTGGTTTAAATATAATCCTCCCATAGAAGTTAAAGTAGTTGCACCTATTAAAGTTGAAGAAAAGGCTATCACTTATAATGATCATATTGTTCCTACTGCTTATGTTGAGAAACCACCTTTCCCTGTTAGAATAAAGGATCATGCTAAAGTTTCAACTGTGGTTTGTAAAAGTAATATTAGGACACACAAACCCCCTAAGCAAGTTAAGGTTGAACCTAATATTGCTATGGTTAAAGATCTCTTGGTTGATAATATCGATGGGCATGTTATTTACTTCTGTGATGAGACTGCTAGAATTGCTAAACCTGGTGCTAAAGATAAACATAGACATGTGGTAGGCATGCCTGTTATTTCTGTTAAAATAGGAGAACATTTTTATCATGGCTTGTGTGATATGGGTGCTAGTGCTAGTGCAATACCTATTTCCTTATACAAAGAAATTATGCATGATATTGCACCCGCTGAGTTAGAAAATATCGATGTTACCATTAAGCTTGCTAATAGAGATACTATTTCACCAATTGGGATTGTTAGAGATGTTGAAGTCTTGTGTGGGAAGGCTAAATATCCTGCTGAGTTTCTTGTTCTTGGTTCCCCTCAAGATAGCTTTTGTCCCATTATATTTGGTAGACCCTTCTTCAATACTGTTAATGCTAAGATAGATTGCAAGAAGGATGTTGTTACTATTGGTTTGGATGATATGTCTCATGAGTTCAATTTCTCTAAATTTCGTAGACAACCTCGTGATGAGGAATTGCCTAGTAAAGATGAAATTATTGGTCTTGCTTCTATTGCCGTACCTCCTAGTGATCCTTTAGAAGAATATTTGCTAGACCATGAAAATGATATGCTTATGAATGAAAGAAGGGAAATAGATGAAGTATTCTTTAAACAAGGACCTATTTTGAAACACAGCTTGCATGTTGAAATCCTAGGGGATCCTCCTCCACCCAAGGGTGATCCCGTGTTTGAGCTTAAACCGTTGCCTGATACTCTTAAATATGCTTATCTTGCTGAAAAGAAGATATATCTTGTTATTATTAGTGCTAACCTTTCAGAGCATGAAGAAGAGAAATTATTGAAAACTCTGAAGAAGCACCATCCTGCTATTGGATATACTCTTGATGATCTTAAGGGCATTAGTCCCACTCTATGTCAACACAAAATAAATTTGGAAAAAGATGCCAAACCAGTTATTGATCGTCAACGACGGCTGAATCCTAAGATGAAAGAAGTGGTAAGAAAGGAAATACTAAAGCTCCTTGAGGCAGGTATAATTTATCCCGTTGCTGATAGTCAGTGGGTAAGTCCTGTCAATTGTGTCCCTAAGAAAGAAGGTATCACTGTCGTTCCTAATGATAAAGATGAATTGATTCCGCAAAGAATTATTACAGGTTATAGGATGGTAATTGATTTTCGCAAATTAAATGAGGCTACTAAAAAAGATCATTACCCCTTACCTTTTATTGATCAAATGCTAGAAAGATTATCCAAACATACACATTTTTGCTTTCTAGATGGTTAGTCTGGTTTCTCTCAAATACCTGTGTCAGCTGATGATCAAGCAAAGACCACTTTTACTTGCCCTTTCGGTACTTTTGCTTATAGACGTATGCCTTTTGGTTTATGTAATGCACCTGTTACCTTTGAAAGATGCATGATGGCTATATTCTCTGATTTTTGTGAAAAGATGTGAGGTTTTCATGGACGATTTCTCCGTTTATGGATCCTCTTTTGATGATTGCTTGAGCAACCTTGATCGAGTTTTGTAGAGATGTGAAGAAACTAATCTTGTCTTGAATTGGGAGAAGTGCCACTTTATGGTTACTGAAGGCATTGTCTTGGGGCATAAAATTTCTGAAAGAGGTATTGAAGTTGATAGAGCTAAAGTGGATGCTATTGAAAAGATGTCGTGTCCCAAGGACATCAAAGGTATAAGAAGTTTCCTTGGCCATGCCGGTTTTTATAGGAGGCTCATTAAGGACTTCTCAAAAATTTCTCGGCCTCTGACTAATCTATCACAAAAAGATATAGCTTTCGTTTTTGATGATGATTGTGTAGAGGCATTTGAAATACTTAAGAAAGCATTAATCTATGCACCCATTGTTCAGCCACCTGATTGGAATTTACCTTTTGAAATTATGTGTGATGCTAGCGATTATACTGTAGGTGTTGTTCTAGGGCAAAGAGTTGATAAGAAATTAAATGTTATCCAATATGCTAGTAAAACTCTAGACAATGCCGAGAGAAATTATGCCACTACTGAAAAAGAATTCTTAGCAGTTGTATTTGCTTGTGATAAGTTCAGACCTTATATTGTTGATTCTAAAGTAACTATTCACACTGATCATGCTGCTATTAAATATCTTATGGAAAAGAAAGATGCTAAACCTAGACTTATTAGATTGGTTCTCTTGCTACAAGAATTTGATTTACATATTATTGATAGGAAGGGAGCTGAGAACCCCGTTGCAGATAACTTGTCTAGGTTACAAAATGTTCTTGATGACCCACTACCTATTGATGATAGTTTTCCCGATGAACAATTGAATGTCATAAATGCTTCTCGTACTGCCCCATGGTATGCTGATTATCCTAATTACATTGTTGCTAAATTTATACCACCTAGTTTCACATACCGGCAAAAGAAAAAGTTTTTCTATGATTTAAGACATTACTTCTGGGATGACCCACATCTTTATAAAGAAGGAGTAGATGGTGTTATTAGACGTTGTGTACCTCAGCATGAACATGAACAGATCCTACGCAAGTGTCACTCCGAGGCTTACGGAAGGCACCACGCTGGAGATAGAACTGCACATAAGGTATTGCAATCCGGTTTTTATTGGCCTACTCTCTTCAAGGATGCCCGTAAGTTTGTCTTATCTTGTGATGAATGTCAAAGAATTGGTAATATTAGTAGACGTCAAGAAATGCCTATGAATTATTCACTTGTTATTGAACCATTTGATGTTTGGGGCTGCGATTATATGGGACCTTTTCCTTCCTCTAACGGGTATACACATATTTTAGTTGATGTTGATTACGTTACTAAGTGGGTAGAAGCTATTCCAACTAGTAGTGCTGATCATAACACTTCTATTAAGATGCTTAAAGAAGTTATTTTTCCGAGGTTTGGAGTCCCCAGATATTTAATGACTGATGGTGGTTCACATTTTATTCATGGTGCTTTTCGTAAAATGCTTGCTAAGTATGATGTTAATCATAGAATTGCATCTCCTTATCACCCATAGTCTAGTGGTCAACTAGAATTGAGCAATAGAGAGCTCAAGTTAATTTTGCAAAAGACTGTTAATAGATCTAGGAAGAATTGGTCCAAGAAACTTGATGCTGCATTATGGGCATATAGAACTGCATATAAAAATCCTATGGGTATGTCTCCGTATAAAATGGTTTATGGAAAAGCATGTCACTTACCTCTCGAACTAGAACATAAGGCATATTGGGCTATTAAAGAGCTCAACTATGATTTCAAACTTGCCGGTGAGAAGAGGTTATTTGACATAAGCTCACTTGATGAATGGAGAACCCAAGCCTATGAGAATGCCAAGTTGTTTAAAGAAAAAGTTAAAAGATGGCATGACAAAAGGATACAAAAGCGTGAGTTTAATGTAGGTGATTATGTATTGTTATACAACTCTCGTTTAAGATTTTTTGGAGGAAAACTTCTCTCTAAATGGGAAGGTCCTTACATTATCGAGGAGGTCTATCGTTCCGGTGCCATAAAAATCAACAACTTCGAAGGCACAAATCCGAAAGTGGTGAATGGTAAAAGAATCAAACATTATATCTCAGGTAATCCTATAAATGTTGAAACTAATGTTATTGAAACCGTAACACTGGAGGAATACATAAGAGACACTTTCCAGAATGTTTCAGACTCCAAAAAGGAATAGGTACGTGGTACGGTAAGTAAACCGACTCCAAAACAGTTCTAATGGCAATTTTTCTCCATCTTGGAATATTTAGAAAAATAGGAAAATAAGAAGCAATCCGGGGAGGACACGAGGCCTCCACGAGGGTCGAGGGCGCGCCCCCTGCCTCGTGGGCACCTCGTGCGCTCTACGGACTCCGTTTTCTTGCACGATACTTCTTTCGGTCGGTAAAAATTCATTATATATTCTCCCGAAGGTTTTGACTCTCGTATCATGCAAATATCCTCTGTTTTTGTTTCGAGCTGTTGCTGATGCAGATTAGAGCAAGATGTCTTCTCAAGAGTCAGTCGGGGAGAGCCGGGTGTCTCATCCGACATCGAGATCAAGGACAAAACAGCGATGCTGACCACTTTGGGCCAGCAACGGAGGAAGAGATGGAGGCTGATTTGAAGAGGATAGATGCCATGGAGGAGGATCAAGAAGTCACTTCTCGCTTCCGAGCTGGATTCACGATGGGGGAACTACAGAGCTCGACTATTCCAAACTCGGTTATCCCTTCCAATGTTAGATTTATTTCTTATGAGAATATGAAAAGGAGTGTTATTTGTTCCCCCGCAGCTATGCAACATCCATGGGTGCAAGGAGCTTTAACCGTCACGGGTAAGCTCCGTAAGGAGATAATGAATCCCAAGCAACATCTCAATAAGCTCGAGGAAGAGAATCGTATCCTGAGGAGTATCATTGCCAACAATATCACACCACCACCTCCAAAGAAAGAGATATAATCAAATGGGTATGGGCACTCCCCTTGGCAACTTCCAAGCTTGGGGGAGGTGCCCCGGTATCGTATCACCATCACACTCCTATCTTTACCATTTTTCTTAGTTCGATCCTTTTTGATATTATCTCGATCTAGTAGAATAAAGTTTTAGTATGATTTAGCTTTGAGTTTTGAGTTTTGCTTTATGATCCCTCTATGTAATCGAGTCCGTGAGCTATATAATAAAGATTAGTGTTGAGTCAAGGGCTTTATTATCTTGCTATGATTATTAGTGAATAAAAGAGAAAGAAAGAATAAAAAGAAATAACAAGAGATCATATTGATCTTATGGAGAGTAATGACTTCACATATAAAGAGTATGATGATTCAAAGTCGTTGAGAGTGGACAAACATAGCTTTGGTAATCGTTGCAATTAATAGGAAGTAATAAAGAAAGAGAGGTTTCACATATAAATATACTATCTTGGACATCTTTTATGATTGTGAGCACTCATTAAAATATGACATGCTAAAGAGTTGATGTTGGACAAGGAAGACAACGTAATGGGCTAGGTTTTCTTATATCTGAGATAAAGTATATTGTCATGGATCATCTAACATGTTGAGTTTGCCTTTCTCCCTCATGCTAGCCAAATTCTTTGCACCAAGTAGAGATACTACTTGTGCTTCCAAATATCCTTAAACCCAGTTTTGCCATGAGAGTCCACCATATCTACCTATGGATTGAGTAAGATCCTTCAAGTAAGTTGTCATCGGTGCAAGCAATAAAAATTTCTCACTAAATATGTATGATTAATTAGTGTGGAGGAAATAATCTTTATACGATCTTGTGATGTGGAAGAAATAAAAGCGATGGACTTCATAATAAAGGTCCATATCACAAGTGGCAATATAAAGTGACGTTCTTTTGCATTAAGATTTCATGCATCCAACCATGAAAGTGCATGACAACCTCTGCTTCCCTCTGCGAAGGGCTTATCTTTTACTTTTATCTCTTACCCTTATGCAAGAGTCATGGTGATCTTCACCTTTCCTTTTTACATTTTATCCTTTGGCAAGCACCTTGTGTTGGAAAGATCCTGATATATATATCCAATTGGATGTAAGTTAGCATGAACTATTATTGTTGACATTACCCTTGAGGTAAAAGGTTGGGAGGCAAAACTATAAGCCCCTATCTTTCTCTGTGTCCGATTAAAACTCCGTAACTACAAGTATTGCGTGAGTGTTAGCAATTGTGAAAGACTAAATGATAGTTGAGTATGTGGACTTCCTGAAAAGCTCTTACATAGACTCTTTCTGATGTTATGATAAATTGCAATTGCCTCAATGACTGAGATTATAGTTTGTTAGTTCTCAATGAAGTTTCTGATTCACACTTAACATTGTGGATAGATTGTTACTTTATCATAAGAAATAATATGACAATATCCATATATGTTGCTGTTATAAGAATGATCATGATGCCCTCATGTCCGTATTTTATTTTAACGACACCTCTATCTCTAAACATGTGGACATATTTATCGTTATCGGCTTCCGCTTGAGGACAAGCGAGGTCTAAGCTTGGGGGAGTTGATACGTCCATTTTGTATCATGCTTTTATATTGATATTTATTGCATTATGGGCTGTTATTACATGTTATGTCACAATACTTATGCCTATTTTCTCTTATTTTATAAGGTTTACATGAAAAGGAAGAATGCCGGCAGCTGGAATTCTGCGCTGGAAAAGGAGCAAATATTAGAGACCTATTCTACACAACTCCAAAAGTCCTGAAACTCCACGGAAGTTATTTTTGGAAATAATAAAAAATACTGAGCGAAGAAAATACCAGAGGGGGCCCACACCCTGGCCACGAGGGTGGGGGGCATGCCCTACCCCCCTGGGCGCGCCCCTGCCTCGTGGGCCCCCTAGTGGCCCTTGGGTGCCCATCTTCTGCTATATGAAGTCTTTCGTCCGAGAAAAAAAGCATAAGCAAGCTTTCGGGATGAGACTCCGCCGGCACGAGACGTGATACGTCTCCAACGTATCTATAATTTTTTTATTGTTCCATGCTATATTATATTCTGTTTTGGACATTATTGAGCTTTATTATACACTTTTATATTGTTTTTGGGACTAACCTATTAACCGGGGGCCCAGCCCAGAATTGTTGTTTTTTGCCTATTTCAGAGTTTCGCAGAAAAAGAATATCAAACGGAGTCCAAACGGAATGAAACATTCGGGAACGTGATTTTCGGAACGAACATGATCCAGAGGACTTGGAACCTACATCAAGACATCAACCAGGAGGGCACGAGGTAGGGGGGCGCGCC
>NC_057814.1:400916140-400920784 GCF_018294505.1 Triticum aestivum | reverse complement strand
CGTGGGCCCCCTGTTGCTCCACCGACGTACTCCTTCCTCCTATATATACCTACGTACCCCCAAACTACCAGATACGGTGCCAAAAAACTAATTCCACCGCCGCAACCTTCTGTACCCGTGAGATCCCATCTTGGGGCCTGTTCCGGAGCTCCGCCGGAGGGGGCATCGATCACGGAGGGCTTCTACATCAACACCATAGCCTCTCCGATGATGTGTGAGTAGTTTACCTCAGACCTTTGGGTCCATAGTTATTAGCTAGATGGCTTCTTCTCTCTTTTTGGATCTCAATACAATGTTCTCCCCCTCTCTCGTGGAGATCTATTCGATGTAATCTTCTTTTGCGGTGTGTTTGTTGAGACCGATGAATTGTGGGTTTATGATCAAATTTATCTATGAACAATATTTGAATCTTCTCTGAATTCTTTTATGTATGATTGGTTATCTTTGCAAGTCTCTTCGAATTATCAGTTTGGTTTGGCCTACTAGATTGATCTTTCTTGCAATGGGAGAAGTGCTTAGCTTTGGGTTCAATCTTGCGGTGTCCTTTCCCAGTGACAGTAGGGGCAGCAAGGCACATATTGTATTGTTGCCATCGAGGATAACAAGATGGGGTTTATATCATATTGCATGAGTTTATCCCTCTACATCATGTCATCTTGCTTAAAGCGTTACTCTGTTCTTATGAACTTAATACACTAGATGCATGCTGGATAGCGGTCGATGTGTGGAGTAATAGTAGTAGATGCAGGCAGGAGTCGGTCTACTTGTCTCGGACGTGATGCCTATATACATGATCATACCTAGATATTCTCATAACTATGCTCAATTCTGTCAATTGCTCAACAGTATTTTGTTCACCCACCGTAATACTTATGCTCTTGAGAGAAGCCACTAGTGAAACCTATGGCCCCCGGGTCTATTTTCCATCATATTAATCTCCCATCAACAAGCTATTTCCGTTGCCTTTTATTTTGCTTCTATTTTACTTTGCATCTTTATCATAAAAATACCAAAAATATTATCTTATCATATCTATCAGATCTCACTCTCGTAAGTGGCCGCGTAGGGATTGACAACCCCTTATCGCGTTGGTTGCGAGGATTTATTTGTTTGTGTAGGTGAGAGGGACTCGTGCGTGGCCTCCTACTGGATTGATACCTTGGTTCTCAAAAACTGAGGGAAGTACTTACGCTACTTTGCTGCATCACCCTTTCCTCTTCAAGGGAAAACCAACGCAGTTCTCAAGAGGTAGCAAGAAGGATTTCTGGCGCCGTTGCCGGGGAGTCTACGCAAAAGTCAACATACCAAGAACCCATCACAAACCCTTATCTCATGCATTACATTATTTGCCATTTGCCTCTCGTTTTCCTCTCCCCCACTTCACCCTTGCTGTTTTATTCGCCCTCTCTTTTCAGTTCGCCTTTTTCGGTCGCTTCTTGTTTGCTCGTGTGTTGGATTGCTTGTTTGTCATGATGGCTCAAGATAATACTAAATTGTGTGACTTCACCAATACCAACAACAATGATTTTCTTAGCACTCCTATTGCTCCTCTTACCGATACTGAATCTTGTGAAATCAATGCTACTTTTATGCCTAGCTAGGGGCGTTAAACGATAGCGCTTGTTAGGAGGCAACCCAATTTTATTTTTAGTTTTTTGCTTTTTGCTTCTGTTTAGGAATAAACATTTGATCTAGCATCTGGTTAGATGTGTTTTTATGTTTTAATTAGTGTTTGTGCCAAGTTTAACCTATAGGATCTTCTTGGATGATAGTTATTTGATCTTGCTGTAAATTCCAGAAACTTTCTGCTCACGAAAATAATTTTTAAAAATCACCAGGACATGATAAAATATTGATTTCAATTGCTGCTGATCAATAAACAAATTTTCTAGGTCTTCCTATTTTGTCTGAATTTTTGGAGTTCCAGAAGTTTGCGTTAGTGACAGATTACTACGGACTGTTCTGTTGTTTGCTTATTTTGATGAATCTATGGCTAGTAAAATAGTTTATAAACCATAGAGAAGTTGGAATACAGTAGGTTCAACACCAATATAAATAAAGAATGAGTTCCTTACAGTACCTTGAAGTGGTCTTTTGTTTTTTTTCGCTAACGGAGCTTACGAGATTTTCTGCTGAGTTTTGTGTCGTGAAGTTTTCAAGTTTTGGGTGAAAGATTTGATGGATTATGGAACAAGGAGTGGAAAGAGCATAAGCTTGGGGATGCCCGTGGCACCCCAAGATAATCTAAGGACACCTAAAAGCCAAAGCTCGGGGATGCCCCGGAAGGCATCCCCTCTTTCGTCTACTTCCATCGGTAACTTTACTTGGAGCTATATTGTTAGTCACCTCATGATATGTGTTTTGCTTGGAGCATCTTGTATTATATGAGTCTTTATTTGTTAGTTTACCACAATCATCCTTGCTGTATACACCTTTTGAAAGAGTCACACTTGATTCGGAATTTATCAGAATACTCTATGTGCTTCACTTATATTTTTTGAGCTATATAGTTTTTGCTCTAGTGCTTCACTTATATCTTTTAGAGCACAGTGGTGGATTTGTTTTATAGAAACTATTGATCAATCATGCTTCACTTATATTATTTTGAGAGTCTTAAAATAGCATGGCAATTTGCTTTAATTAATATCATGAGAAATTTGATGCTTGATAATTGTTTTGAGATATAAAGGTAGTAATATCATAGTTGTGCTAGTTGAGCAATTGTGGAATTGAAAAATACATGTGTTGGAGTTTGTGATTCCCGTAGCATGCACGTATGGTGAACCATTATGTAACGAAGTCGGAGCATGAAGTATTTGTTGATTGTCTTCCTTTGTGTGGCGGTCGGGATCGCGCGATGGTTAACTCCTACCAACCCTTCCCCTAGGAGCATGCGTAGTAGTACTTTGCTTCGAGGGCTAATAAATTTTTGCAATAAGTATATGAGTTCTTTATGACTAATGTGAGTCCATGGATTATACGCACACTTACCTTTCCGCAATTTTCTAGCCTCTTCGGTACCGCGCATTGCCCTTTCTCACCTTGAGAGTTGGTGCAAACTTCGCCGGTGCATCCAAACCCCGTGATATGATATGCTCTATCACACATAAACCTCCTTATATCTTCCTCAAAACAGCCACCATACCTACCTATCATGGCATTTCCATAGCCATTCCGAGATACATTGCCATGCAACTTTCCACCGTTTCATTTATCATGACATACTCCATTATTGTCATATTGCTTTGCATGATCATGTAGTTGACATTGTATTTTGTGGCAAAGCCACCGTTCATAATCCTTTCATACATGTTGCTCTTGATTCATTGCATATCCTGGTACACCGCCGGAGGCATTCATATAGAGTCATATTTTGTTCTAAGTATTGAGTTGTAATTCATGAGTTGTAAGTAAATAAAAGTGTGATGATCTTCATTGTTAGAGCATTGTCCCAAGTGAGGAAAGGATGATGGAGACTATGATTCCCCCACAAGTCGGGATGAGACTCCGGACTAAAAAAAAGAGGCCATAAAAAAAGAGAAAAGGCCCAAATAAAAAAAATGATGAGAGAAAAAGAGAGAAGGGACAATGTTACTATCCTTTTACCACACTTGTGCTTCAAAGTAGCACCGTGATCTTCATAATAGAGAGTCTCTCATTTTTGTCACTTTCATATACTAGTGGGAAATTTCATTATAGAACTTGGCTTGTATATTCCAATGATGGGCTTCCTCAAATGCCCGAGCTCTTCGTGAGCAAGCAAGTTGGATGCACACCCACTTAGTTTCTTTTTGAGCTTTCATACACTTATAGCTCTAGTGCATCCGTTGCATGGCAATCCCTACTCCTCGCATTAACATCAATTGATGGGCATCTCCATAGCCCGTTGATTAGCCTCGTTGATGTGAGACTTTCTTATTTTTTGTCTTCCCACATAACCCCTACCATTATACCTTATTCCACCATAGTGCTATATCCATGGCTTGCGCTCATGTATTGCGTAAGAGTTGAAAAGGCTGAAGCGCGTTAAAAGTATGAACCAATTGCTTGGCCAAAACCGGGGTCGTACATGATATGAATATTTTGTGTGGGGAAGATGGAGCACAGCCAGACTATATGATTTTGTAGGGATAACTTGCTTTTGCTATGTTATTTTGATAAGACATAATTGCTTAGTTAGTATGCTTGAAGTATAATTGTTTTTATGTCAACATTAAACTTTTATCTTGAATCTTATCAAATCTGAACATTCATGCCACAATAAGAAGAATTATATTGAAATTATGCGAAGTAGCATTCCACATCAAAAATTCTGTTTTTATAATATACCTACTCGAGGACGAGCAGGAATTAAGCTTGGGGATGCTTGATACGTCTCCAACGTATCTATAATTTTTGATTGTTCCATGCTATATTATATTCAGTTTTGGACATTATTGGGCCTTATTATACACTTTTATATTGTTTTTGGGACTAACCTATTAACCGGAGGCCCAGCCCAGAATTGATGTTTTTTTCCTATTTCATAGTTTCGCAGAAAAAGAATATCAAACAGAGTCCAAACGGAATGAAACCTTCGGGAACGTGATTTTCGGAACGAACGTGATCCAGAGGACTTGGACCCTACATCAAGACATCAACCAG
>NC_057814.1:400889522-400915753 GCF_018294505.1 Triticum aestivum | reverse complement strand
TACCTACGAACCCTAGGCGCGCCCTCCTCCCTCGTGGCCCCCCTGTTGCTACACCGACGTACTCCTTCCTCCTATATATACCTACGTACCCCCAAACTACCAGATACAAAGCCAAAAACCAAATTCCACCGCCGCAACCTTCTGTACCCGTGAGATCCCATCTTGGGGCCTGTTTCGGAGCTCCGCCGGAGGGGGCATCGATCACGGAGGGCTTCTACATCAACACCATAGCCTCTCCGATAACGTGTGAGTAGTTTACCTCAGACCTTCGGGTCCATAGTTATTAGCTAGATGGCTTCTTCTCTCTTTTTGGATCTCAATACAATGTTCTCCCCCTCTCTCACTGAGATCTATTCGATGTAATCTTCTTTTGCGGTGTGTTTGTTGAGACCGATGAATTGTGGGTTTATGATCAAGTTTATCTATGAACAATATTTGAATCTTCTCTGAATTCTTTTATGTATGATTGGTTATCTTTACAAGTCTCTTCGAATTATCAGTTTGGTTTGGCCTACTAGATTGATCTTTCTTGCAATGGGAGAAGTACTTAGCTATGGGTTCAATCTTGCGGCGTCCTTTCCCAGTGACAGTAGGGGCAGCCAGGCACATATTGTATTGTTGCCGTCGAGAATAACAAGATGGGGTTTATATCATATTGCATGAGTTTATCCCTCTACATCATGTCATCTTGCTTAAAGCATTACTCTGTTCTTATGAACTTAATACACTAGATGCATGCTGGATAGCGGTCGATGTGTGGAGTAATAGTAGTAGATGCAGGCAGGAGTCGGTCTACTTGTCTTGGACGTGATGCCTATATACATGATCATACCTAGATATTCTCATAACTATGCTCAATTCTGTCAATTGCTCAACAGTAAATTGTGCACCCACCGTAATACTTATGCTCTTGAGAGAAGCCACTAGTGAAACCTATGGCCCCCGTGTCTATTTTCCATCATATTAATCTCCCATCAACAAGCTATTTCCGTTGCCTTTTATTTTGCTTCTATTTTACTTTGCATCTTTATCATAAAAATACCAAAAATATTATCTTATCATATCTATCAGATCTCACTCTCGTAAGTGACCGTGTAGGGATTGACAACCCCTTATCGCGTTGGTTGCGAGAATTTATTTGTTTGTGTAGGTGCGAGGGACTCGTGCGTGGCCTCCTACTGGATTGATACCTTGGTTCTCAAAAACTGAGGGAAATACTTATGCTACTTTGCTGCATCACCCTTTCCTCTTCAACGGAAAACCAACGCAGTGCTGAAGAGGTAGCAAGGCGGAACCAATCTAGGGCTCTGGCGGAGCTGTTCTGTCGGGGACACTTCCCTCCAGGAGGGGGAAATCATCGCCATCGTTATCACCAACGCTCCTCTCATCGGGAGGGGGCTAATCTCCATCAACATCTTCACAAGCACCATCTCCTCTAAAACCCTAGTTCATCTCTTGTATCCAATTCTTGTCTCTAAGTCTGACATTGGTACCTGTAGGTGGCTAGTAGTGTTGATTACTCCTTGTAGTTGATGCTAGTTGGTTTACTTGGTAGAAGATCATATGTTCAGATCCGTTATGCATATTAATACCCCTCTGATTATGAACATGAATATGCTTTGTGAGTAGTTACGTTAGTTCCTGAGGACATGGGAGAAGTCTTGCTATTAGTAGTCACGTGAATTTGGTATTCGTTCGATATTTTGATGAGATGTATGTTGTCTCTCCTCTAGTGGTGTTATGTGAACGTCGACTAGATGACACTTCACCATTGTTTGGGCCTAGAGGAAGGCATTGGGAAGTAATAAGTAGATGATGGGTTGCTAGAGTGACAGAGGCTTAAACCCTAGTTTATGCGTTGCTTCGTAAGGGGCTGATTTGGATCCATGTGTTTCATGCTATGGTTAGGTTTACCTTAATACTTCTTTTGTAGTTGCGGATGCTTGCAATAGGAGTTAATCATAAGTGGGATGCTTGTCCAAGTAAGGACAGCACCCAAGCACCGGTCCACCCACATATCAAATTATCAAAGTACCGAACGCGAATCATATGAACGTGATGAAAACTAGCTTGACGATAATTCCCATGTGTCCTCGGGAGCGCTTTTCTCTATATAAGAGTTTGTCCAGGATTGTCCTTTTCTACAAAAAGGATTGGGCCATCTTGCTGCACTTTATTTACTTTTTTTACTTGTTACCCGTTACAAATTATCTTATCACAAAACTATCTGTTACCTATAATTTCAGTGCTTGCAGAGAATACCTTGCTGAAAACCACTTGTCATTTCCTTCTGCTCCTTGTTGGGTTCGACACTCTTACTTATCGAAAGGACTATGATAGATCCCCTACACTTGTGGGTCATCAAACCTCTCAAGACCCTCGCGAGGGGCCAAGCCTTGTGAGGCGGACGACACAAGACCTCCTTAGGGGCAGCCTCACTAGGTTGGCTCCCGAGGAGCGGAGATATCTATGTGAGGGGCACCTCGCGAGGTGCGCCTGACGTGAGCTGTGGCGATCAAGGCCAGGCGGGCGCCAGCGGGTGCAGAGTACCAGTTGCCTCTTTGGTGCGAAAGGGGCAAGCGTAGGCGAGGAGTCCTGAGCTATCAGGCAAAGGTTTCCATATCGGTGCAACGAGACCAAAATCAGCAGGACGGCGGGAAGGAGGTCGCCGTGGAGCCCACGACGGCGCCACCACCAGAGCCTTTGGCAGGCGAAGACCACCTTTTGTCAGGATAGCTTGTACTAGTTGTCCCCCTTCAAACTTGGCCATTGTGGGATCCCTTCCCACCTAATATTTGGGAAGAGGACCAGGGCCTCTATAAATAGTACAAGACACCACCCTAGCAAGGGGACGGATCATTTTCAGACTATCCTCGCACACACAAGCTCAGCGAGCTCAAGAACACCTCTCCTCAGGAGGCTGTTCGTCCCTTGTACTTGTTCATCCTCAGCCTACAAGGCTTCCACCACACCACACTGGAGTAGGGTATTACACCACAACTGTGGCCCAAACCAGTATAAACCCTCGTGTCTCTTGTTCTTTGGGTTCGTCGAGCTAGGCCTTGAGATCGTTGAGAGGGCGAGCTTGGGAGAGAGAGATATTCATGCGCACCCTAGTGTTCGAACCTCAAGGGTTTGTCGGAACCCGTAATCCAACATTTGGCGCGCCAGGTAGGGGTGCGCTGAAGCCTTTCTACCGTCGATCCACGCTCCACTGCTCCGCCGCAACCATGGCTAATGCTTGCCGCGCCCATGCTGAGCGCCGGGCCGCTCTTGCCGCTCGCGTCGCCCAGACGGTACCCGTTGGCGGACCTCCCCGCTGTTCTCCATCACCCGCTGCCAACGCCGCCACCAGCCCGGCAGGGAACGAGAAGCAAGCTTCATCGCTGCACCCCTCCGTGCGGCGGGACGGACGCACCGCCACCCCGTCGCTGACTCCGGCCGGCTCGTCGTCCCACGCTCGTCGCGCGCCCATGGACGCACAGGCCGCGCTGCTCACGGCATGCGAGCTCCTGCGTTATCGCCCGGTCGATGACCTCTACGACGACTGACTGGACCTCATCGTCGAGCTCGTCAGTGCCGCTTGGGGTTCTCCTGTGCCGTCTCTCTCACTGCCTCGCCCACCTCCAGCTGCGGGCGACGTAGCCAACGGAGCGCCTCCACCACCTCTGCATCAAGACGCCGCCCTCGCACCAAGATGCGCAGCCCCGCGGCGCGACCCACCGCGCAGGGCGCCCGCTCACAAACAAGGAAGCTGCCAAGAAGTCCCTCGGCCGCAAGAAAACGCCCCTGCGCTCCCAGCACCACTGCGTCAAGACCGCGTGCCGCCCGCGGCGGCGGCGCGTGGATATCCGAATCAGGCTCTGCCTCCGCGACGGTCTTTGGTGACCACAACAGGCTGTCGTGCCTTCACTCCCGAACTGCGCAGCATCGTCTGGCCCGACAAGTTGAAGGTAGACCTGCTTCCACGCTATGACGGCACCCCTGACCCTGTGGAGTTCCTGCAGCTCTATGAGCTGAGCATCGAGGCGGCCAACGGCGATGAGAAGGTCATGGCGAATTGGTTCCCCATGGCCCTCAAGGATGGTGCGCACTCGTGGCTCCTGAACCTGCCCGTGGGATGGATCTCCTCTAGGGGCGAGATATGCGAGCGTTCCGTCACCAACTTCCAGGGCACTCGCGATCGCCCGCCGGCCGCAGGCAACCTGCGGCACATCAAGCAGTAGCTAGGGGAAACCCTGCAGGAGTACAACCAGCGCTTCAACAGCATCCGCCTCAAGATCCCCAAGGTGACAGACGAGGCCATCATCTCCATGTTCTCCGATGGCGTCCGCGACATCAAGATGAAGGAGGAGCTCGCCATCCACTGGGAGCTATGCACGGCCCTGGAAATGTTCAACATGGCAACCAAGTGCGCAAGAGCTGAGGAAGGGCGCCTTTCCCTCCTCGAGATCCCAGCTGCTGACCAAGAAGACAAGAAGGCCAAGACCAAGGACGTGAAGCGCAAGGGGGCTGCCGTGCTCGCGGCGGAGCCAAAGACGAAGCGCGGCCGCGACCACCCCGAGTCATCCAAGGCTAACCGCGCATTCTGTGCCTTCCACAACATTCACAGCCACAAGACCAGCGGCTGTCAGGAGCTCAGGGCCATCCGCGATGGGCGCTTCGGTCGACGCCCTGAGCGCGGCGACCGCGGCTACGGCCGAGGAGGTGGACGAAGTGGAGGACGCTGGGACATCCACGACCCCCGCCAGGAGTGGCGTGACCGGCCTCGTGAGGACCGCTGGCAGGACCCGCCTTGCGCGGGCAGCTGGAGAGACCAGCCTCGTGAGGACCGTCCTCAAGGCAACGCAGGGCTCCCTCCACCGCCACCACCACCAAGGAGGAAAGACGACCATCATTAGGACGAGGGGGCTGGGGGCTTCCAGGAGCCACGCGCCATGGCATGTATCTTGGGTGGCTCTCAAGCCCCAACCTCTCAACGTATCTTCAAGCAGTTTGCTCGCGAGGTGAACGCGGCCCTTCCCAGGCTTGAGGCCACGCGCCTGCTTAGGTGGTCCAAGTGCGCCATCACCTTCAGCTCGTCAGATCAACTCAAGTGTGCGGCGACCGCCGGCGCCCTCCCGATGCTCTGCTCACCCATCATCAGCAACGTCCAAGTCACCACGACCCTCACCGACGGCGGCGCAGGGCTCAACGTCCTGTCCGTCGAGACATTCGACAGCCTCCAAGTGCCATACAACCAGCTACAGCCTACCAAGCCTTTCTCAGGAGTGACCAACGGCTCCACGACCCCGATAGGGCAGGTCCGCCTCCCTGTCACATTCGGCCAGCGTGACAACTACCGCACTGAGCTCATCGACTTCGACGTCGCCCACATCCGCCTGCCGTACAACGCCATCCTTGGGTATGCAGCCTTGGCCAAGTTTATGGCAGTGACCCATCATGGCTACAACTTCCTCAAGATGCCAGGGAGCGGCGGCATCATCACGGTTCCTTGTGAAGAACGGGATGCGGTGTGCTCCCTCGAGCGCGCTTACCAAGCCGTAGCGGCCGAAGACCCCGACAATGAAGGCACCCTGTACCCTCCTGAGGCCATCCCCAAGAAGAAGAAGCTACTCCGCCAAGGGCCTCAGGAGAGCGGCGTATCCAGCGGCACCACCTCGGGATGTGCGCCCGCGGACGGGGCGCCTCCATCCCTCGCATAGGAAGGCGCGCCCGGCGGCCTCCTCAAGCAAGGCTCAGGGGCTCTCTTCTGGAGGGCCTCTGACTTAGCCAACGTCACGAGGGAGGCACTCGGGCACCACGTGGAGGCGTGCTTCACTGCACGTTTCCCTCAAGAGGGCACAAGGCGTGGAGCGCCTAGTGCTCAGGAGTTCATCACCAAGGCGACCCAGGAGCTCCACGAGGCAAGGACCATACGCGGCGACCGCCGCCCGCCACCCGGCGCAGCCCCCCATCCTGGCGAGGACGATGGGTTGCGCGTCTGTGTCGACATTCCAGGGCTCAACAGGGCCGCGTCTCAGGGACGTTTCTGGCCTTCACGCGTAGGACGGTGCGAGGGTCCACCTCACAGCTATGTTCGCATGCCATTCGGCCTGCCGAACGCGGCTGTCACCTTCCAGTGCCACTTGCGAAGCATTCTCGCAGTTCAGGAGGCCAGGCATCATGCTGTCCTGGCGGAGATGGCGACAGTTCTTCAGGAGCCACCTGGGCCTACGGAGCCTCCTGAGGCTCGGGACCCTGGCGGCTCGTGAGGAGCAGCTTCCCCAGCGCGCATCTTCAGCTACTCCAACCCCACTCCAGCTACGATATCAGGTGACTCTTTCCAGTTCATTCAGTTGGGGGTGCCCCTCGGGCAGCATTATCCCCAAGTCACATGGGCATGTCCCTGCGACATGTATCCTTCTGCATCTTTAGCTTATTCTGTTGGGAGCACCTCTCGGGCTGCATTATCCCCAGGCCGCCCGGGTCCGTCCCAGTGGCATGTATCGTTCTTGCATCTATCTAAACTAGCTTGCCCCCTTGCATGATTTGCCTTACGATTGTCGCCTGCTACCATGAACGGCGTGCGCCCTTGCAAACCCACCCACAACCACCCTCACCACCGCGAAAGCCGTGCGTCAGTTGTCTTTCTTTAAGATTCTTTGCATGAGAAAGCTAGGCACGGCGTCTGTGCTCAGGTCCGTCCCTGCAGCATCGATAAACCCAACGGCTGAGCTCTGTCTGGCGGGCCGGCCCCGTTCACGTCACCTCCTGGGGTCGTTGGTGTCTGGCCTCCTCATGTAATCACCTCAGGATATTCATCCGGCGCAGGTTGCCTAACCATTTCGCAGGATCGCAACAGCTATCAAGAATCAAGACCAGGCGCAACCCTCCTTGAGGTAGGGCCTCGTGAGTCCCGCGCTGGCTCATGAGTGCCCAGACACACGTCGTCTAGCCCTACCGTGCAAGCCACGTGTCAGGGCGGGGCTGTACACGCCCCGGGGGCTCCACTCAGAGGGAGCCCTCGCCCACGCACCAGTTGAAGTACCATGCTCTGCGATGGCAGTCGACACGGTCGAGAGCGGCTATGCCCGTGCAAGTGCGGAACCGCTATGCTCCGCGCTAGTGATAAACAACTGAGGGCGGCCCCATGGCCACATCAACCTCAGGGAGCCACCCGGCTCAGTGTCCAGCATCACCACAACGCTTTCCCCTCGGGAGAGTCACGCGAGGGGGCTGGGCACGGGGACTACGCTCAGGTCACGCCTAGCATACGCCGCCCTGCCAGGTCCCTCAGACCTGGTCATCGCGCGCCCCTCCCGAGCGGGACCTCGGCGAGGACAGGTATGAGGGTCTGTTTGCGCATCAAGGGGGACTCTTGAGCATCGCGACTCAGGAGCCTAACTGGCCACGTAGCCCCTCACCCCTTGGTTCCGTCCTGGTGATCCGGACGGTCCAACGGCGGCTGAGGTATGCGCGGGGTCGGGCCCTACCAACGTAGAACACTAAGGCCTACCTTCACATCTCCTTCCCGCAGGCCGTTTGCGTGTCAAGGGGGACTCCTGAGCATCGTGACTCACGAGCCTAACAGGCCACGTAGCCCCTCACCCCTTGGTCCCATCCTGGTGATCCGGACGGTCCAACAGCGGCTGAGGTATGCACGGGGTCGGGCCCTGCTGACGTAGAACACTAAGGCCTACCTTCGCATCTCCTTCCCGTAGGCCGTTTGCGCGTCAAGGGGGACTCCTGAGCATCGCGACTCAGGAGCCTAACTGGCCACGTAGCCCCTCACCCCTTGGTCCTGTCCTGGTGACCCGGACGGTCCAACGGCGGCTGAGGTATGCGCGGGGTCGGGCCCCGCCGATGTAGAAACCAAGCAAATGGGAAGGAAGGCGCAGAATCTCAATAAAACGTTACAAAACATACTGCTCCTTAAGCACCCACAAGAAGTTTTAATGCCTCCACGAGGCACGCGCATGTTGCAGGAAAGTTCGCAGGAAAGTAAAATGGGAAGGAGCACCATCGTTGCCAGCAAGCCTCTTCTTCAGCCTTGGGCACCATCGTCAGGGAGCGCCTTCCTGTCGGCAGCATCGCCCTCAGTCGTGTCATTGGCCTTGGTCACGGGGTCGGCGGCACCATCAGCTGGAGGCGCAGGGTCGATGGCAAGGAACTTCTTCAGTAAGGCCTCCACTTGGCCCTTCACGGCCTTGGAAGCAGCTGGACAACGCTCCTCATCCACAGGCTCGAGCAGGACAGCAAGGTCGGCGTTGGGATCCTAAAGGTGAAGATGGCTGAGGACGCGCGTCAAGGCCGATGAGGAAAGAGCACGCGCTTCCCCCTCCACCATGGGGCCGATTTCGCTGACGATGTCCTCGAGCGTCGTGACGGGCTGAGGGAGTAGCTGGCGGGGCCGTCGTCGTCAGCCACCAAAGGCTTCTACAAGCCCTTCTCCTAGAGTTCCAGCAGCGCCTCGCGGGATCTCTCCTCAAGGGACTTGAAGGCCTCGCGATCCTTGGCAAGAACCTTCGCCTTGATTTCCAGCTGGACCCTCTCCGCTTCCACCTCCTTCTCCAGCTTCTTCAGACGGTCACGTTCCGCGGCCTGCGCCTACGCCAGCTGCTCCAGCTCAGCATCACGGCCGGTCACCGCTTCTTCTTGAGCCTTCACCTTCTCCTCCCTCACCTCGAGCTGGCGAGCCACAACAGCCTGTTCTTTGCGCAGGTTCTCCAGCTCGACTTCCACCGCCCTGCAGCGCTCCTTGGCGGCCTCGGCATCCTTCAGCGCCACCTCGCGGGTGGCCGCAGCTTGGTCAACGGCCCGCTTGTCCTTCTCGGAAGCTGCCATGGCCTGGCCCAGCGCCGCCCCGACAGACGCGTCGGAGTGCAGCCAACCTGAGATCAGCTCCAGGCGCCCCACCACCAGGCGATGGTCAGCACCTTGAAGGTCATCCTGAAGCTGGGTCAGCGCCGAAAGAGACTTCTCCATAGCATCAGGTGAAGCAGAAGGATCGCGTGTAGGCTATGTGGCAGGAGGAGGAGGCAGCATCGTCGCCAAGGTCTGCGAGTTGATGGCAGCAGAAGAAGAAGCTGGGAGCTCCAGAGCCTGTGGGACCTCGGCCGGCGAGCTGAGGACGGGCGCCTCCGAAGCCGGCTGGGCTGTGGAGGTCGACTTCTCCTGGGGACGATCCTCCGGGCCTCGTGAGGATGACCAGGCCGGAGAGGCGCGAGGGCTGTTGCCGCCCTTCTGTGCCGGGGGAGGTGTGGCCATGCCAGGCTGCTGGGTCTCCGAGGGGGTGGCCGCTCCCTCTCTCTTCTTCTTTTCCACCAGCGTCGGCCTGACGGTGCAAGGAGAAAACGTCAGGCAGCAGCGACAGAAGCAGGAGCAAGAACAAAATCAAGGCAAGGTGCTTACTGGTCCACGGCGGCGTAGTCCCATGGCCTCTTCAGGAGCACGGAGCCCGGGGGCCTCTCATCCTGGGGCGCTGACTTGCGAGTTCCAGGAGTAGATGAGGCCGCGGTAGCCGGTCCGGCAGCAGCACCGGTCGACGTCAGAGCAGTGGCGCCACCTCGGGAGACCAACGCCGACCTGCTCTTCGTCGGAACCCCGGTCGACGGCTTCTTCGGGGGGGTGCCCCTGGACCTAGTGGTGACCCCAGCAGGGGTCTGGGACTCCCTCACCGGATGGTCGCCAGCCTCGTTGTCGTCAGGAAGGGAGTGGAGGAGGTCCGCCACAAGAGGAGAGGTCTCCCCCTCCCCCTCCAGGGTCGCCTCCGAATCAGGCCTACCCTCCTCGCCGAAATCATCAGAAGACACCAGTACCGGGGCCACCCCCTCCATGGCCTCGGAAGGCGCTGGCGGCACGAGCCCGCATCCATCAAAGACAAGCATGGGCGGCCACCTTTGCCCCATCCGGGCGGCAGTACAAGGGAAGATGGGAGGCTGGCGGATACCCCTGGTCGTCCCCAACCAGAAGACGGATGGCCGCGCCCAGCTCCTCTTTGGTTATCCGGGCGCAAACGGAGGTCGTCCCCCTCGTCCCTAAGCTTCCATAGGGGGCGCGAGCACGCCTGGAGCGGAGCTACGCGCTGCGCCAGGAACTCCATCACGAGCATGGCCCCCATCAGCTTCTTCACCCTCGGGTCGTCAGGCTTCAGGTCGGCAGTCATCTTCTCCAGCACCTGCTTCACCCGGGGGTCGCTGAGCTTCGTGCAAAACCATCCGTTGTGAGGCGAGGGCATCCCTATCGGCAGCACCAACCGAGGGTGGACGCACTTGGCGTCCATAAGGACCCACTTGCTCCTGGAGCCCTCGGCCTTCTTCCCGGCCTTTGAGATCGCGTTGGTTCTGGTAGCCGCGATGAAGTTGGCGCACCCCGAGCAATGGCCTTCCTTGAGCCGGAGGTAGAAGAAGTGGCGAAGCAACGCCACTGACGTCATCACCCCCACAAATGCCTCGCAATAAAAGGCGAAATCGACAGGAGGAGGACGGAGTTGGGATGGAGATGAAGGGCATGCAGCTTGTAGTGGTTGATGACGGCATAGAAGAAGTTGGAGAAAGGGGGACCAGCCCCGTGATGACGCTATTCATGAAGAAGGGATAGAAGGTACTGCCTGAGGGCTCCACCTCACCGGAGCTAGCTCGGAGCGTGGTCTTCCCCCCTCGTTGGTACCATCCGCCGTCATCAGGAGCGTGGCAGCGAGGTTCTTCTCAGAGACGCTCAGTGATCTCAAGGCCGGCGCATACCAGGGGGGCGAGGCTCGCGGCCTTCGCCTTGTCTGACGCCATCGACTACTGGTTCAGAGAAGGGTGTGTGTGGATCTAGAGTCTCTAGGGGCGAGAAGGAGAAATTGGGTCTGGAGCCAGGCGAAGGAAGGCAATGAAGGCCCTGCAACGCGCACCAGCCTTTTGTCAGGTGAGGACGGTTGCCGAGGCAGCATGGGGAAGCGGAGACGCCAACATCCCGTCAGTCGCCACGCGTCAATCAAGGTTGCTAGCTATTGGGGCCCGCAGCGCTCCGCACTTGCCCCTTGGCTTCGCCTCGAAGCCAACTGCGAGCGCGCCTTGGGCCCGGGGGCTACTGTCGGCGTCGTGGGAATGGGGGTACCCAGACTTGCCTGCCTACGGCCCAGGGCGTGGCTCCACCAATGGCCTGGTATGACCCATCTTCATCAGCAACCTCTCAAGACCCTCGGGAGGGGCCAAGCCTCACGAGGCGGACGACACAAGACCTCCTCAGGGGCAGCCTCACTAGGCTGGCTCCCGAGGAGCGGAGATATCTATGTAAGGGGCACCTCGCGAGGTGCACATGACGTGAGCCGTGACGATCAAGGCCAGGCAGGCGCCAGCGGGCGCAGAGTACCAGTTGCCTCTTTGGTGCTAAAGAGGCAAGCATAGGCGATGAGTCCCGAGGCATCAGGCAAAGGTTTCCATATTGGTGCAATGAGACCAAGACCAGCAGGACGGCAGGACGGAGGTCACCGCGGAGCCCACGATGGCGTCGCCACCAGAGCCTTTGGCAGGAGAAGACCACCTTTTGTCAGGATAGCTTGTACTAGTTGCCCCCCTTCAAAGTTGGCTATTGTGGGATCCCTTCCCGCCTAATATTTGGGAAGAGGACCAGGGCCTCTATAAATAGGACTAGCCACCACCCTAGCAAGGGGACGGATCATTTTCAGACCATCCTCGCACACACAAGCTCACCGAGCTCAAGAACACCTCTCCTCAGGAGGTTGTTTGTCCCTTGTACTTGTTCATCCTCCGCCTACAAGGCAATCCACCACACCACCCTGGAGTAGGGTATTACACCACAACGGTGGCCCGAACTAGTATAAACCCTCGTGTCTCTTGTTCTTTGGGTTCGTCGATCTAGGCCTTGAGATCGTTGCGAGAGCGAGCTTGGGAGAGAGAGAGAGAGAGATCTTCGTGCGCACCCCGGTGTTCGAACCTCAAGGGTCTGCCGGAACCCGTAATCCGACATCAAGTTATCTACTATATGACTCACGTTCGACCTTTCGGTTTCTAGTGTTCCGAGACCATGTCTGTACATGCTAGGCTCGTCAAGTTTAACCCAAGTATTCTGCTTGTGCAAAACTGGCTTACACCCGTTGTATGTGAACGTAGATTCTATCACACCTGATCATCACTAGGTGCTTCGAAACAACGAACTTCAGCAACGATGCATACTCGGGGAGAACACTTTTATCTTGAAATTTAGTGAAGGGATCATCTTATGATGCAACTGTCGTTCAAAGAAAAATAAGATGTTCTGCTTTTGATCTCCATGTCTAAAACATCATCATGATCTCCATCATCACCGGCTCGACACCTTGATCTCCATCGTTGCGTCGGGGTCTTCTCGCCAACTATTGCTTCTACAACTATTGCTAATGCATAGCATTAAAGTAAAGCAATTACATGGCGCTTGCATTTCATACAATAATTAAGAGACAACCCTAAGGCTTCTGCTGGTTGTCGATATTACAAAACATAATAATCTCATACAACAACGTATATCACATCACGTCTTGACCATATCACATCACAACATACCCTGCAAAAACAAGTTAGACATCCTCTACTTTGTTGTTGCAAGTTTTACGTGGCTACTACGGGCAACTAGCAAGAACCGTTCTTACCTACGCAAAACCACAACAGTGATTATAAAGTTTGCTGTTTTAACCTTCTTCAAGGACTGGCCATATTCAAATTTGATTCAAATAAAGTAGGAGAAACAGATACCCGCCAACCACCTTTATGCAAAACAAGTTGCATGTCTCATGTGAGTGGACATGTAAGGTTGGTTCGAGCCGCTTCATCCCACAATACCGCCGAATCAAAATAAGACGTTGGTGGTAAGAAATATGACCATCACCGCCCAAAACTTCTTTGGGTTCTACTCGTGCATATCATCTACGCATAGACCTGGCTCTGATGCCACTATTGGGGAACGTTTCATGGAAAAAAAATCTAGGCACACGCAAGATCTATCCATGGAGATGCATAGCTATGAGAGGGGAGAGTGTATCAATGTACCCTCGTAGACTGTTAAGCGGAAGCGTTTATCAACGCAGTTGATGTAGTTATACACCTTCACGATCCGTCTGATCAAGTATCGAACGCACAACACCTCTGCGTTCAGCACACGTTCAGCTGGATGATGTCCTCGCCTTCTTGATCCAGCAAGACGAGCGAAGTAGTAGGTGAGTTCCGTCAGCACGACGGCGTGGTGACGGTGGTGATGCAACTATCTCCGCATGGCTTTGCTGAGCACTACAAAAATATGACTGAGGATGAACTAGAGGGAGAGGGGCGCCGCACACGGCTAGAGAATCATGGTATGTGTTACCCCTCTCCCTCGACACACATATATATATAGGTCGGGGGAGGAGGGGACGCAGCCTAGGGCAACCCCAAGGGGGTGGGCGGCCACCCTTGGCCCCTGCCCTAGCCACGCCCGCTTCCTTCTTAGGTGGGCGGGGGGAAGGCACGAGGGGAGGCGTCCCCTTTCCTTTCACCCATGAGGAGGGGAATGAAGGAAAGATGCCCTGGAGGTAATAATAAAGTTGTTATTTTATATTTCCTTATATCATGATAAATGTTTATTATTCATGCTAGAATTGTATTAACCGGAAACTTGATACATGTGTGGATACATAGACAAAACACGGCGTCCCTAGTAAGCCTCTACTAGACTAGCCCGTTAATCAAAGATGGTTAAGTTTCCTAGCCATAGACATGTGCTGTCATTTGATGAACGGGATCACATCATTAGGAGAATGATGTGATGGACAAGACCCATCTGTTAGCTTAGCATAATGATCGTTAACTTTCATTGCTATTGCTTTCTTCATGACTTATACATATTCCTTTGACTATGAGATTATGCAACTCCCGAATACCGGAGGAATACCTTGTGTGCTATCAAATGTCACAACATAACTAGGTGATTATAAAGATGCTCTACAGGTATCTCCAAAGGTGTTTGTTGGGTTGGCATAGATCGAGATTAGGATTTGTCACTCCGAGTATCGGAGAGGTATCTCTGGGCCCTCTCGGTAATGCACATCATAATAAGCCTTGCAAGCAATGTGACTAATGAGTTAGTTGCGGGATTATGCATTACGGAATGACTAAAGAGACTTGCTAGTAACGATATTGAACTAGGTATGAAGATACCAATGGTCGAATATCGGGCAAGTAACATACCATGACAAAGGGAATTACGTACGTTGTCATTACGGTACGACCAATAAAGATATTCGTAGAATATGTAGGAACCAATATTTGCATCCAGGTTCCGCTGTTGTTATTGACCGTTGAGGTGTCTCGGTCATGTCTACATAGTTCTCGAACCCGTAGGGTCCCCACGCTTAACGTTCGATGATGATTTTGTATTATATGAGTTATGTGATTTGGTGATCGAATCTTGTTCGGAGTCCCGGATGAGATCACGTACATGACGGGGAGTCTCAAAATGGTCGAGAGGTAAAGATTCATATATAGGACGATAGTATTTGGACGCCGGAAGTGTTCTGGGGGTACCGGGTATGTATCCGGTCACCGGAAGGGGTTCCGGGCTACCCCCGGCAAACTATATGGGCCTATTGGGCCAAGAGGGGAAACACAGCAGCCAGCATGGGCTGCTGCGCCCCCCTTGCTGGCCGAATAGGAAGGGGAAAGGAAAAGGGGAAGATAGAAGGAAGGGGAGGCTATTCGGCCTCCCCCTTCCTTCCCTCCTCTCTCCCCTTTCCTTCCCTCTCCGAAAAAGATGGTAGGGGGGTGAATTGGACAAGGCCCCCAAATAGGATTCCTCCTACTTGGGGCGCCCCATGGCTGTCCCCCTCCCCCTCCCACCTATATATATATGTGGGGAGGGGGCGCCTAGAACACACAACAAACATTGTTAGCCGCGTGCGGCGCCCCTCTCCACAGTTTACGCCTCCGGTCATATTCACGTAGTGCTTAGGCGAAGCCCTGCGCGGATCACTTCACCATCACTGTCACCACACCGTTGTGCTGACGGAACTCTCCCTCGACACTTTTCTGGATCAAGAGTTTGAGGGACGTCATCGAGCTGAATGTGTGCAGAACTCGAAGGTGTCGTACGTTCGGTACTTGATCGGTCGGAATGAGAAGAAGTTCGACTACATCAACTGTGTTGTCAAATGCTTCCGCTTTCGGTCTGCGAGGGTACGTGGACACACTCTCCCCCTCTCATTGATATGCATCTCCTAGATAGATCTTGCGTGAGCGTAGGAATTTTTTTGAAATTGGATGCTACGTTTCCCAACAGTAGCATCCGATCCAGGTCTATACGTAGATGATATGCACGAGTAGAACACAAAGAGTTGTGGGCGGTGATCGTCATACTACTTACCACCAATATCTTATTTTAATTTGGTGGTATTGTTGGATGAAGCGGCCCGGACCAACCTTACATGACCACGTTCATGAGACCGGTTCCACCGATAGACATGCAACTAGTTTTGCATCAAGGTGTGGCTGGCGGGTGTCTGTTTCTTCAACTTTAGTTGAATCGAATTTGACTGCGGCCGGTCCTTGTTGAAGGTTAAAACAGCAAACTTGATAAATCACCGTTGTGGTTTTGATGCGTAGATAAGAATGGTTCTTACTAGGAGCCCGTGGCAGCCACGCAAAACTTGCAACAACAAAGTAGATGACGTCTAACTTGTTTTGGTAGGGCATGTTGTGATGTGATATGGTCAAGACATGATGTGATATACGTTATTATATGAGATCATCATGTTTTGTAAAAGTTATCGGCAACTGGCTGGAGCCTTATGGTTTCCGCTTTATTCTATGAAATTCAAACGCCATGTAGTTGCTTTACTTTATCACTATGCGTTAGCGATAGTTGTAGAAGCAATAGTTGGTGAGACGACAACAACGCTACGATGGAGACCAAGGTGTCAAGCCGGAGAAGACAGAAATCATGACGGTGCTTTGGAGATGGAGATCAAAGGCACAAGATAATGATGGCCATATCATGTCACATATTTTGATTGCATGTGATGTTTTTCTTTTATGCATCTTATTTTGCTTAGTACGGTGGTAACATTATAAGATGATCCCTCACTAAAATTTCAAGGTAAGTGTTCTCCCTGAGTATGCACCGTTGCGACAGTTCGTCGTGCCGAGACACCACGTGATGATCAGGTGTGATAAGCTCTATGTTCACATACAACGGGTGCAAGACAGTTTTGCACATGCGGAATACTCGGGTTAAACTTGACGAGCCTAGCATGTACAGACATGGCCTCGGAACACTGGAGACCGAAAGGTCGAACGTGAATCATATAGTAGATATGATCAACATAGAGATGTTCACCATTGAGAACTACTCCATCTCACGTGATGATCGGACATGGTTTAGTTGATATGGATCACGTGATCATTTAGATGACTCGAGGGATGTCTATCTAAGTGGGAGTTCTTAAGTAATATGATTAATTGAACTTAATTTATCATGAACATAGTCCTGATAGTTTTTGCATATCTATGTTGTAGATCAATAGCTTGCGATGTAGCTCCCCGTTTGTTTTTTATATGTTCCTAGAGAAAAATAAGTTGAAAGATGATGATAGCAATGATGCGGACTGGGTCCGTGATCTGAGGATTATCCTCATTGATGGACAGAAGAATTATGTCCTTGATGCACCGCTAGGTGACGGACCTATTGCAGGAGCAGATGCAGACGTTATGAATGGTTGGCAAGCTCGGTATGATGACTACTTGATAGTTTAGTGCGCCATGCTTTATGGCTTAGAACCGGTACTTCAAAAATGTTTCGAACGCCACGGAGCATATAAGATGTTGCAAGAGCTGAAATAGGTATTTCAGACTCATGCCCGAGTCGAGAGGTATGAGACCTCTGACAAGTACTTTGCCTACAAGATGGAGGAGAATAGCTCAACCAATGAGCATGTGCTCAGAATGTCTGGGTACTACAATCGCTTGAATCAAGTGGGAGTTAATATTCCAGATAAGATAGTGATTGACAGAGTTCTCTAGTCACTATCACCAAGTTACTGGAACTTCGTGATGAACTATAATATGCAAGGGATGAAGAAGACGATTCCCGAGCTCGCGATGCTAAAATCAGCGAAGGTAGAAATCAAGAAAGAGCATCAAGTGTTGATGGTTAACAAGACCACTAGTTTCAGGAAAAGGGGCAAAGGAAAAAAGAAAGGGAACTTCAAGAAAGAATGGCAAGCAAGTTGCCACTCCCGTGAAGAAACCCAAAGCTAGACCTAATCCTGAAACTGAGTGCTTCTACTGCAAAGGGAATGGTCATGGTCACTGGAAGCGGAACTACCCCAAATACTTGCGGATAAGAAGGATGGCAAAGTGAACAAAGGTATATTTGATATACATGTTATTGATGTGTACTTTACTAGTGTTCGTAGTAACCCCAGGGTATTTGATACCGGTTCAGTAGCTAAGATTAGTAACTCGAAATAGGAATTGCAAAATGAACAGAGACTAGTTAACGGCGAGGTGACGATGTGTGTTGGAAATGATTCCAAGGTTGATAAGATCACCATCGCACACTCCCTCTACCTTCGAGATTAGTGTTGGACCAAAATAAATGTTATTTGGTGTTTGAGTTGAGCATGAATATGATTGGATCATGTTTATTGCGATACGGTTATTCATTTAAGTCAGAGAATAATTGTTGTTCTGTTTACATGAATAAAACCTTCTATGGTCATACACCCAATGTAAATGGTTTATTGAATCTCGATCGTAGTGATACACATATTCATAATATTGACGCCAAAAGATGCAAAGTTGATAATGATAGTGCAACATATTTGTGGCACCGCCGTTTAGGTCATATTGGTGTAAAGCGCATGAAGAAACTCCATGCGGATGGAATTTTGGAATCACTTGATTATGAATCATTTGATGCTTGCGAACCATGCCTCATGGGCAAGATGACTAAAACTCCATTCTCCGGAACAATGGAGCGAGCCACTGACTTATTGGAAATAATACATACCGATGTATGCGGTCCGATGAGTATTGAGGCTCGCGGCGGGTATCGTTATTTTCTAAACTTCACAGATGATTTGAGCAGATATGGGTATATCTACTTAATGAAACACAAGTCTGAAACATTTGAAAAGTTCAAAGAATTTCAGAGTGAAGTGGAGAATCATCGTAACAAGAAAATAAAGTTTCTACGATCTGATCACGGAGGCAAATATTTGAGTTACGAGTTTGGCCTTAATTTAAAACAATGAGGAATAGTTTCACAACTCACGCCACCAGGAACACCACAGCGTAATGGTGTGTCCGAACGTTGTAATTGTACTCTATTAGATAAGGTGCAATCTATGATGTCTCTTACTGATTTACCGTTATCATTTTGGGGTTATGCATTAGAGACAGCTGCATTCACGTTAAATAGGGCACCGTCTAAATCCGTTGAGACGAAACCGTATGAACTATGGTTTGGCAAGAAACCTAAGCTGCCGTTTCTCAAAGTTTGGGGTTGCGATGCTTATGTGAAAAAGCTTCAGCCTGATAAGCTCGAACCCAAATCGGAGAAGTGCGTCTTCATAGGATACCCAAAAAGGAACTGTTGGGTACACCTTCTATCACAGATCCGAAGGCAAGATCTTTGTTGCTAAGAATGGATCCTTTCTAGAGAAGGAGTTTCTCTCGAAAGAAGTGAGTGGGAGGAAAGTAGAACTTGATGAGGTAATTGTACCTTCTCTCGAATTGGAAAGTAGCTCATCACTGAAAACAGTTCCCATGATGCCTACACAAACTAGAGAGGAAGCTAATGATAATGATCATGAAACTTCAGGTCAAGTTACTACCAAACCTCATAGGTCAACCAGAGTACGCTCCGCACCAGAGTGGTATGGTAATGTTGTTCTGGAAGTCATGTTACTAGACCATGACGAACCTACAAACTATGAGAAAGGGATGATGAGCCAAGATTCCGCGAAATGGCTTGAGGCCATGAAATCTAAGATGGGATCCGAGTATGAGAACAAAGTATGGACTTTGGTTGACTTGCCCGATGATCGGCAAGCCATTGAGAATAAATGGATCTTCAAGAGGAAGAAGGATGCTGATAGTAGTGTTACTATCTACAAAGCTCGAATTGTCACAAAACATTTGCGACAAGTTCAAGGTGTTGACTACGATGAGATTTTCTCACTCGTATCGATGTCTAAAGTCTGTCTGAATCATGTTAGCAATTGCCGCATTTTATGAAATCTGGCAAATGGATGTCAAAACTGCATTCCTTAATGGATTTATTAAAGAAGAGTTGTATATGATGCAACCAGAAGGTTTTCTCAATCCTAAAGGTGCTAACTGGTGCGGCTTGAAGCTACGTCAGTATTTCCCCAAAGAGGAAGGGATGATGCAGCACACCGACGGTAGGTATTTCGCTCATTGATGAAACCAAGGTTATCGAACCAGTAGGAGAATCAAGCAACACAACGTAAACAACACCTGCACATAGATAACAAACAGTCGCAACCCGACGTGTAAAAGGGGTTGTCAATCCCTTTCGGGTAGTGGCGCCCCAAGATAGGCAAACAGACATGAATAAATTGTAGTAGATTGATAGATCGAACGCCAAATAAAATAAATAAGAATAAATTGCAGCAAGGTATTTTTGGATTTTTGTTTTAATAGATCTAAAAATAAAAGCAAAGGAAAAGTAGATCGCAAAGGTAAATATATGAGAAAGAGACCCGGCGGCCATAGATTTCACTAGTGGCTTCTCTCGAGAAAAATAGCAAACGGTGGGTAAACAAATTACTATTGGGCAATTGATAGAACTTCAAATAATCATGAAGATATCCAGGCAATGATTATTATATAGGCATCACGTCCAAGATTAGTAGACCGACTCCTGCCTGCATCTACTACTATTACTCCACACATCGACCGCTATCCAGCATGCATCTAGTGTATTAAGTTCATGGAGAAATGGAGTAATGAAATAAGAACGATGACATGATGTAGACAAGATCTATTTATGTAGAAATAGACTCCATCATTTATCCTTAGTAGCAATGATACATACGTGTCGGTTCCCCTTCTGTCACTGGGATCAAGCACTATAAGATCGAAGCCACTACAAAGCACCTCTTCCCATTGCAAGATAAATAGATCAAGTTGGACAAACAAAACCCAAATATCAGAGAAGAAATACGAGGCTATAAGCAATCATGCATATAAGAGCTCAAAGAAACTCAAATAACTTTCATGGACATAAAAAGATAGATCTGATCATAAACTCAGAGTTCATCCGATCCCAACAAACACATCGCAAAAAGAGTTACATCATATGGATCTCCAAGAGACCAGTTTATTAATAGTCAAGAGAGAGGGAGAGAGAGGAAGCCATCTAGCTACTAACTACGGACCCGAAGGTCTACAAAGAACTACTCACGCATCATCGGAGAGGCACCAATGAAAGTGGTGAACCCCTCCGTGATGGTGTCTAGATTGGATCTGGTGGTTCTGGACTCTGTGGTGGCTGGAATTGATTCTCATCGACTCCCCTAGGGTTTCTAGAATATTGGGGTATTTGTAGAGTAAAGAGGCAATCCGGGGGCCACCCGAGGTGGGCACAACCCACCAGGGCGCGCATGGGCCTCCTGGCACGCCCTGGTTGGTTGTGCTCCCCTCGGAGCACCCCCAGGTGCTTCTTCAGCCCATTGGTTGTCTTCTGATCCCAAAAAATCTCCAAAAAGTTTCGCTGCGTTTGGACTCCGTTTGATATTGATTCCCTGCAATGTAAAAAAACATGCAAAAAACAGCAACTGGCACTTGGCACTATGTCAATAGGTTAGCACCAAAAATTGATATAAAATGATTATAAAACATCCAAGATTGATAATATAACAGCATGGAACAATCAAAAATTATAGATACGTTGGAGACGTATCAGCATCCCCCAAGCTTAATTCCTTCTCGTCCTCGAGTAGGTAAATGATAAAAATAGAATTTTTTACGTGGAATGCTGCCTAACATGTCATCTCATATTCTTTTCTTTATAGCATGGACATTTGTAATTTTATGTGATTCAAAGCAATAGTCTAGTTTTGACATGATAACTTAAATACTCAAGCATATCAACAAGCAACCATGTCTTTCAAAATATCAATGCTAAAATAAGTTATCCCTAGCCCATCATGCTCAATCATTGATCCATTCATGAGACACACTCGCATATTAACTACACCCAATACTCAAGTACGATCATAGTGCCTCCTAGTTGGTGATTTTATAAGAGAAGACGGAGACTCAATTTCAAAAATAAAAATGAAATAAAGTAAAAGAAAGGCCCTTCGCGGAGGGAAGTAAGGATTTGTAGAGGTGCCAGAGCTCAAAGCAAAAAACTTAGAGATAAAAACATTTTGGGAGGTGTGACTTTCCCACCAACGAAAACGACTTAGAGTTCCCAACACTTTCCATGCTAGATGTATCCTAGGCGGTTCCCAAACAGAAAATAAATTTTATTCCTTTTTCCACCATAGTTTCACTTTCCATGGCTAGCCGTATCCACGGTTGCCTTCCATACCAACACTTTCCAAGGAACTTATTATTTGACAACATAAAGTAAATTCATTTTTCATTTCGGGATTGGGCATCCCTAATACCTTGCCTTACTCTCGTGCAATGACAAGTGAATAAACACTCATCGTGAGAATAACACATCTAGCATGGAAAATATTAGCCACCCCTCACCGCTCCGCGAGCGGTACGAACACACAAAAGAGAAGTTTATTCTGAAAATTAGAGATGGCATGTACAAATTTGCTTAGAACGGCAAAAGAATACCGCATATAGGTAGATATAGTGGACTCATGTGGCAAAATAGTTTAAAGGTTTTTGGATGCACGAGTAGAGATCATACTTAGTGCAAAATGAAGGCTAGCAAAAGATTGAGAAGCGACCAACCAAGAAACGAGTAATCTCATAAGCGAGCATTAAGCATAATTAACACTAAATAATGCACCACAAGTAGGATATAATTTCATTGCATGACTATTGACTTTCGTGCTTGCATAGGGAATCACAAACCATAACACCAATATTCTTACTAAAGCATAATTACTCATCAACATGACTCACATATCACATCATCATATCTCAAAATTATTACTAAGGATCAAGTTTATTTTGTCCAATGATCTTCATGAAAGTTTTTATTATATCCTTCTTGGATATCTATCACTTTGGAAATAATTTTCATGTGTTGCTTTTGATAAGCTCAAACAAATATAAGTGAAGATCATGAGCATAATATTTCTTTCTCTCAAATTAATTTAAGTGAAGCAAGAGAGAATTTCTTGACAATTTTACTAACTCTCAAATAAATCTAAGTGAAGCAATAGAGCATTTCTTCAAAAATACTAAAGCACACCGTGCTCAAAAATATATAAGTGAAGTACTAGAGCAAATCCATAGCTCATAAAAATTTAAGTGAAGCATAGAGAGCAATCTTAACAAATCATGGCATAATTTTGGCTCTCTCAAATAGGTGTGTCCAGCAAGGAATCACGACTTAAAACACAATATAAAACAAGCAAAGACTCATATCATACAAGACGCTCCAAGCAAAACACATAGTATGTGACGAATAAAAATATAGTTTCGAGTAAAATACCGATGGTCGTTAGAAGAAAGAGGGTATGCCACTCGAGGCATCCCCAAGCTTAGTTTCTTGCTCTCTTTGGATAATAGCTTGGGATTCCAGGGCATCCCCAAGCTTAGGCTCTTCTTACTCCTTATTCCTTAATCCATCATAAGATTACCCAAAACTTGGAAACTTCAATCACACAAAACTCAACAAAACCTTCGTGAGATCCGTTAGTATAAGAAAATAAATCATTACTATAAGTACTATAGTAAACCAATTCATATTTTATTCTTGCATTATATCTACTGTATTCCAACTTTTCTATCGCAAAAACACATCAAAGAAAACCATAGAATCATCAAAACAAGTACACAACGCAAGGAAAACAGAATCTGTCAAAAACAGAACAGTCTGTAGCAATCTGAATTGTTCGAATACTTATGTAACTCCAAAAATTCTAAAAAATCTAGATCCACATGAGCAATTTGTATATTAACATTATGCAAAAATAATTGGCATTTTATCACACTCTGGTTTAAAATAAGAATTGTTTTCGTGAGTGCAAAATTTTCTGTTTTTCAGCAAGATCAAACAACTATCACCCAAGAAGATCCTAAAGGCTTTACTTGGCACAAACACTAATTAAAACACGAAAAACACAATCATAACAGTAGCATAATTGTGCTAACACTCAAGAACAGAAAGCAAAAAGTAAAAATAAATATTATTCATTGGGTTGCCTCCCATCAAGCGCTATAGTTTTACGCCCTTAGCTAGGCATAAAGCAAGGATCTAAGTTTTGTCATCTTTGTTTCGAGATCCATAAGATGCCCTCATGATTGATTCATATGATGGCCTAATTCTTGTTCGAGGAAAGTGTTCCATACCCTTCCTTAGTGCAAATTGGAACTTAATATTGCCTTCTTTCATATCAATCACGGCACCAATTGTGCGTAAAAACGGTCTACCAAGAATAATAGGACAAGACGGATTGCAATCAATATCAAGAATAATAAAATCTACAGGCACATAATTCCTATTTGAAAGAATAATAACATCATTAATTCTTCCCATAGGCTTTTTAATAGTAGAATCCGCCAAGTGCAAATTTAAAGAGCATTCTTTAAGATTGGTAAGACCAAGCACATCACATAAAGATTTCGGAATTGTAGAAACACTAGCACCCAAGTCACACAAAGCAAAACACTCATAATTTTTAATCTTGACTTTGATAGTAGGTTCCCGTTCATCATGCAACTTTCTAGGAATTGAAACTTCTAATTCCAATTTTTCTTCCAAAGCTTTCATCATAGCATCAACAATATGTTTAGTAAAAGCTTTATTTTGTTCATAAGCATGAGGTGAATTTATCATGGATTGCAACAAAGAAATACAATCAATCAAAGAGCAACTACCATAATTAAAGTCTTTGTAATCCAAAAGAGTGGGCACATCACTAGTTAAAGTTTTGACCTCTTCAAACCCACTTTTATCAATTTTCTCAACAAGATTTTCACCCTCCGAATTATCGGGACGCCTTCTAGCTAAAGTTGACTCTTCTCCAATCCCTTTTTCATCAATCTTAACTCTACTAAACAAGGAATCAATAGAAGAAACACTAATCACTTTAAGATCATCATTTTTATCTTCTAACGAGATTGGTTTAGCGGCCATTTGATTTACTAGGGTAGCTTGTGCATAGGATATTTTTCCTAGCAAACTTTCGGCAAAAGCATACTTAGATTGGAGATTGCAAACTTCTCTACTAATATCATCAAGTTGTTTTGTTATAGCATCAAGCACAACGGAGTGCTCCTTAAGTTCTTCGGTAAAATACTTATTATGCTCAAATTGTGTAGTCATATATTCGTTAGTACTTTTCTCAATTTCAAGCAAAATACTAGGGGTAAGGAACATCATATATTTTCTTTGAGGCATCATGACTATGCAAACAAGAACGCATGCAAAAACAGATCCGGCAAGAAAACGGCGAACAAAAAAGAAGGCGAATAAAACGGCAAATTTTTGTGAAGTGGGGGAGAGGAAAATGAGAGGCAAATGGAAAATAATGTAAATTGCAAGGAGATGAGATTTGTGATTAGGAACATGGTATATGTTGAAGTTCCTCCACGCCAACGGTGCCAGAAATTCCTTTTGATGCAGCTTGAAGCTACGTCGGTATTTCCCCAAAGAGGAAGGGAAGATGCAGCACAACGACGGTAGGTATTTCCGTCAGTGATGAAACCAAGGTTATCGAACCAGTAGGAGAATCATGCAACACAACGTAAACAACACCTGCACACACATAACAAATACTCGCAACCCGACGTGTAAAAGGGGTTGTCAATCCCTTCCGGGTAGTGGCGCCCCAAGATAGGCAAACGGATGTGAATAAATTGTAGTAGATTGATAGATCGAACGCCAAATAAAATAAATAAGAATAAATTGCAACAAGGTATTTTTATATTTTTGGTTTAATAGATCTGAAAATAAAAGAAAGGAAAAGTAGATCGCAAAGGAAAATATATGAGAAAGAGACCCCGGGGCCGTAGATTTCACTAGTGGCTTCTCTCGAGAAAAGTAGCAAACGGTGGGTAAACAAATTACTATTGGGAAATTGATAGAACTTCAAATAATCATGATGATATCCAGGCAATGATCATTATATAGGCATCACGTCCAAGATTAGTAGACCGACTCCTGCCTGCATCTACTACTATTACTCCACACATCGACCGCTATCCAGCATGCATCTAGTGTATTGAGTTCATGGAGAAACTGAGTAATGCAATAAGAACGATGACATGATGTAGACAAGATCTATTTATGTAAAAAATAGACCCCATTGTTTTATCCTTAATAGCAACGATACATACGTGTCGGTTCCCCTTCTGTCACTGGGATCAAGCACCGTAAGATCGAACCCACTACAAAGCACCTCTTCCCATTGCAAGATAAATAGATTGTAACATCCCAAATTTTCAATTTGGAATGTTATACATAGATCATCATTTGCATATCATGTATTGTGCATTTTTAACAAATCCTCGATAAATCCTAAGCAACTCAAGGACCCTCGGAGAGAGTTGGGGATTTTCTTGAATTTTCTTATTTGATTTTCCAACGAGGATTTTGGTTTTTAATTATTTTTCTCTCCGGAAGAATATTTCATTTTAAAATAAACGAGAAGAGAAAATATGACTTCTCCAAAACCATTGAAATACTGGAGGAAAAATGTTAAAAACATTATTTGGAATTTATTGGATTTTATTTGCAATTTTTATTGCATTTAAAAATATGCATGTTTTCCAATTATTTATTTTTTATTTTAAAAATGTTCACCCTATTCTAGATTTTCTAACTAGACGGGGAAAATTTATTTCGTATTTTTCAGATTTTTATTTATTTTTCTACGCAATATTTTCCGCAGAATATATTAAAAAAAAATACGCGCTTGCCCGACTGGGCCGAGGCCCAGCCGAAGCGAGGCCGGCCCGCCCGCGCTCTCCTTCTTCTCCACAACGCCGCCGGAGTCCGGCCACGCCACGGAGCCCGCCGCCGCCTCGGATGCCCCTTCCCCAAGCCTCTAGCCCCCCCTCCATATATACCCC
>NC_057814.1:400881344-400889409 GCF_018294505.1 Triticum aestivum | reverse complement strand
CGGGAGCCCCGCCGGAGCTCTATCCCCGACGAGGTAGACCTCGCCTTGTTTGCCGGTTTTTTTTTGAAAAAAAAACCCTTTTGTTTAAAAAAACCCTAGATCGGTTTTTTTCGGTTTTCTTATTTCACGAGCGTTCACCAAACCGTTCGTTTTAACGAACGCGTTCGTCGGTTTTTCTCTGTTAACGAACGTCCGTTATTTAACCGTTCGTCCGTTTTTCTTTTTCGTCGGATTTTCTCGTTATTTTCTCAGATTCGATTTCTGATCGAAACTTCGAATCTGTTTAACTTCTCGCTCGTTTATCGGAATCAGGTGATTCAAGCGCCTAGAGTTTCGTCTCGAAATTCTCTTTCCGTTTAACCTACACAAACAAGTTTTTGCTACAGTAAAATTTGACATAGATCCAGATTAGCAAACGAAGTTTCTTTCTTTCGCCGTTTGACTTTCGTTGTTTCTTTCGAGTTGATTCTTTTTGCAAACCGGAGTTCTTAAGTTGAACTTTCTGGTTGGATCTTTCATTCGAGTTTTACCTATGCATTAGATGAGTACTGATTGTATGCTTGTTTGTTTGCGATAGAGTATCCGGAGTGTGCCGCTTGTTACTTCGACTCGCTAGGTTTTGCGGATCATCAGCAAGGCAAGTAACACTTTGATCATACCCCGTTCATACCCAGTTTTATTGCATTAGATCTATTTCCTCAAACACATTGCATGATTAGGATCTAATTAAACTGTGGGTATTGGGATGTAGTTGAGGTAGTACCTATTACCTGTTTACTATCAAACCCTTGGGAGTTACTTCTACGTTGCTTTTATTATTGCCATGCTATGCGTAGACGTGGTTTGGGTTTGAGAGATATTCATGACAGATGTGAGTGCTTAATAATGGTTCAACTTAAGGTGGCAACTAAAACTCACATCTGGGTGGATTGAGACACCTGGAGAACCCAGTGTTGTCTGTATGTATAAGGTCCGCCACCCAGGCTCAAAGGGATCATAAGATTATTCATGCTAGAAACTTCCGTGTGCAGCCGCAAGCTATTATGGGCTCTAGCATAGCTGATAGGTTACAGGATCTCTTGAAGAGGTGGACTAGCAGATGTAGGGGAAAGTAGGTGTACCGGTCCATCCAGAGTATAGAGTGACTGTTTCTGAAAGACTGTGTCTCGGTCATCCATTTCTCAAACATCATGCAGTGCGAGAATCAAGCGGAGGCGATCGAGTCTTGTGGGAAAAGTGCACAAACCTCTGCAGAGTGTACAAACTGATCATGATTAGTCGTGTCCCCGGTTATGGTCAACTTGAGTATCTAGTACCTGGATTATCATTTGAATCTCATCACCGTGATACTTATAATTAACTTTGTTGGGTTAATGATGTTACTTAATTGGGATTGAGTTGGAGGTACCTTCTCAATGTTTCAACCACCATGATAGTTAAATAAAATTTATTCCTTTGCAGTAGGATAAAATTGGCTTTTCGCAAAACTGTAACCATAGAGCTTTCTACTAGCCATATATGCATATAGTATAGCATTATCATTGTTCATTGCTCTCTATGTGTTGCTTTGCCAGCATATTCTATGTGCTGACCCGTTTTCGGGCTGCAACGTTTCATGTTGCAGACTTTTCAGACGACGAGTAAGGTGCCTTAGGTCGTGGTCTTATACTCAGTGATGCCGCTGGAGTTGATGGACTCACTTATCTTCCAAGTCTTCCGTTGTTATCATTTTTAGATGGCCTTAAGCCATGTTTATTATACTTATTCTCTTCGGAGATATTCGATGTAATAAGTGTGTGATTGCTACTCTGTTATAAATCCTCCATTTGTACTGTGCGTGTCAGCATTACTGATCCAGGGATGACACTGGTGCACAGCAGCACAGGCCATTTGAGGTCTGGTCGCTACAAAGTTGGTATCAGAGCACACGCTGACTATAGGACACGACCACTAAGCTTAAGCCCTAGAAAAACTTCTCTCTTCTCATTTCTGACCCCTCTCCACTTTCTACTCTTTTAGGAATGGCGAATGTAAGGAGCAAGTTCATGCAACCAGATGAAGACACGCCATTTGGACGACATTTGAAGGAAGTCACCAAGTACTTGAACATAGGAATACCAAGCATCACCGGAACTTACAACGCCACATTACCTGAAGAGGAGAGCTGGAAGATTCAAGTTATCATTCCAGGAAGGACGTTTGCACCAATTACGGAACCCATGAGATTGGTTTTCGAAGCACCAACTTGGAGCTTAGGGAAGAGCATGGCCGCACACATCGCCATGGGACGCATTGGAGAAGTCTATCACCAGGAGCTTAAGGATACAATTTATCAAATTTGTGGACGTCGAGACGCGCAATGGGAGATGATCAAGACCAAGAAGGATGGATCAATTGCAGCTTTCATCCAGGAGCAGAACCAACATATTCGATGCCAGGAGAACCAGATATGCATGGACAAGGAAGAACTGAAGAAGGCATTCACGAAGATCAAGGAACTCCAAGAAGAACTCAAGACTACACGCGAAGATTATCTGGAAGAAATCAACGGACTAGTCGGGAAGATTGACGACCTGGAGAATAAGATTGGATCATTCGTGGGAAATCCAGTGCCAAAAGCAGAAGTCGACGAATGCACTTGTCCGGATAACTACATCATCATCGACGACACCGACTCGGAACCAAGTGAAGGCTAATGGATTGATGAAGCTGGAGCAGACATCATTGAGTCTTCAACGGATCAGAATTTTTAGTAGACTACCATATCAGTAGTAGTTTTTCCCCCATTTAGTAGTATAGCTCAGCACTTTGTAACGCTAGTTAGATCGATTGTTTTGCCTTGTTTGAATTGATTGAGTGATATTGATTGAATTTGTCTCATGAGCATATGGGTAGTGTTTTCTCTCTAGACCTCATTCTATTCTTAAATTCTCATCTTTTCTAAACCTATCAGATGCCTCCGAGACGCGACACCGGATTTGTTTTCCCGCCCGAGATCACCCAGTTGATTCAGCAACAGAATGCCTTGATGCAAGTGTTAGTTCAGAACCAAGGCAACAACAACAACAACCCACCGCCACCACCACCTGTTGATCACTTAGCCCGTTTCTTAAGGCTAAACCCGCCGGTGTTTTCCAGTAGCACCGAGCCGATTGTAGCAGATGATTGGCTCCGCAAAGTTGGAAGGGAGTTGACCACTGCAGGATGCACAGATGCGGAAAGAGTGCGTTTTGCCGCACATCAGCTTGATGGACCCGCAGCATCATGGTGGGAGAATTATACAGCCACGCACCCTATTGACACTGTCACATGGGACCAGTTTCAGCAAGCTTTCCGTACAGCTCATGTTTCAGCAGGAGCTATGGCTATGAAGAAGCGTGAGTTTCGCAACCTACGCCAAGGAGGACGCACCGTAGGCCAGTATGTGGAAGATTTCAGTAAGTTAGCACGTTATGCACCAGATGACGTTGCTACGGATGCTGCCAAGCAGGAGAAATTTCTGGAAGGATTGAATGATGAGCTGAGTATGCAGTTGATGGTAGCAACTTTCAACAACTACCAGGAGCTGGTAGATAGAGCTCTCATGATAGAAGGGAAGCAACAGCAGATTGAAAACCGCAAGAGGAAGTATGGACAAGGGAAGTATAATTCTGGAGCCCAGCAGAAGCCACGATTTACCCCGAAGCCGGGAGGACAGTTTCAGCATACCCATGGAGGAGGTAGTTCGCACAACCATAGTGGCTCCAAGAATGGTAATGGGAATGGAGGAGGAAACGGACAGAACCGCACCAACCCACCTATCCCAACCAAGAGAGATATAAGTCACATTACTTGTTTCAAGTGCTAGAAGACGGGACATTATGCAACAGATTGTCCCGAAGCCCAAAATGGAAACGGCAATGGAAGCTCGGGGAAGAAGCCGAACCCGTTCAACAAAGGACATGTGAACCACGTGAGCGTGGAGGAGATTGAAGCTCAGCCTGATGCAGTAATAGGTAAGTTTTTGGTTAAGTCATTTACTGCAACTGTTCTTTTCGATACTGGTGCATCGCATTCATACATATCAAGGGGATTCGTAAACAAGTTTAAGATGCCGACCCAAGTTCTCAAAAGCCCCATGTTAGTAACATCGCCAGGAGCAGAGTATATGGCCACCCAAGGATGTTTTCAGATACCGTTGGCCATTGGAAGGCATGTTTTCCCCACAGACCTCATTGTTTTGGAATCGCAAGGTTTGGATGTGATTTTGGGAATGGATTGGCTATCGTTGTATGGAGGAAACATCGATTGTGCCAGCAAGACTATTTTGCTTACCACCCCGGAAGGAAAAAGGATCAAGTATGTATCCAGGCACATGCCGAAGAGGACTCAAGTGAATTCCTTATCAGGAGTTGTACAGGAGGAAGTACCAGTGGTGAAGGACTATCCGGATGTATTTCCAGAAGAGTTGCCAGGCATGCCACCAGATAGAGACATTGAGTTCTTGATTGAACTTTTGCCAGGCACAGGGCCAATATCTAAGAGACCGTACAGGATGCCCGCAAAGGATTTGGAGGAAATTAAGAAGCAGATCAAGGAGTTATTGGATAAAGGCTATATTCGCCCAAGTTCGTCACCTTGGGGATCACCAGTACTTCTAGTAGAGAAGAAAGATGGATCATTAAGGATGGTTGTTGATTACCGAGGATTGAATGAAGTGACCATCAAAAACAAGTACCCACTGCCGATGATCAATGATTTGTTTGACCGCCTGCAAGGAGCTAAAGTATTTTCCAAGATCGATCTACGATCAAGATACCATCAGTTAAAAATTCGAAAGCAGGATATACCCAAGACGGCATTTACCACCAGATATGGATTGTATGAGTATACCGTTATGTCATTTGGACTGACTAACGCACCGGCCTATTTCATTAACCTGATGAGCAAAGTGTTTATGGAGTTTTTGGATAAGTTCGTCGTGGTGTTCATTGAAGATATTCTAATATTTTCCAAGGATGAAGAAGATCATGAGCAGCATTTACGATTGGTGCTTGAGAAGCTCAGAGAACATCAGTTATATGCCAAGTTCAGCAAATGTGAGTTTTGGTTGAAGGAAGTTGGATTCCTTGGACATGTTATTTTTGGAGAAGGAATAGCAGTAGACCCTGCCAAGGTTGACACAGTGACCAGTTGGGAATCACCCACTACAGTTGGAGAAATCCGGAGTTTTCTTGGACTCGCAGGATACTACCGGAGATTTATCGAGAATTTCTCAAGGATTGCTAAGCCCATGACTGAGCTATTGAAGAAGGACACCAAATTCAATTGGACTGTGGAATGTGAAGCTAGTTTCCAAGAGTTGAAGAAACGATTGGTTACATCACCAGTGTTGATTCTGCCAGATCAACGCAAGGACTATGAAGTTTATTGTGACGCTTCTCGTCAAGGACTTGGAGCAGTGCTTATGCAGGAAGGAAGAGTTGTTTCGTATGCTTCACGACAACTTAAACCCCATGAGAAGAATTATGCTACGCATGATTTGGAATTAGCAGCCGTGGTGCATGCATTGAAGACATGGAGACATTTTCTCATCGGAAACCATTGTGAGGTGTACACGGATCACAAGAGTTTGAAGTACATTTTCACGCAGAAGGAGTTAAACCTCAGACAGAGGAGATGGTTGGAACTCATCAAAGACTATGATATGAGATTGCATTATCACCCCGGAAAGGCTAACGTAGTAGCAGACGCGTTGAGCCGCAAGAGTCATGTCAACACCCTCATGACAGGAGAGTTACCTCAAGAGTTAGCCGAGGACATACGTGAGCTATGTTTGGAGATAGTCCCAAGAGGCTATTTAGCGACATTGGAGATTCAGTCTACCTTGATGGAAAAGATCAGAGAAGCTCAGAAGACAGACAAGGAGATTGAAGAGATAAAGGAGAAAATGAGCAAAGGAAAAGCCAAGGGATTTCGTGAGGATGAGACGATACCTTATGGTTCGAGGACCGCGTATATGTGCCAAATGATCCGGAGATCAGGAAGTTGATTTTGCAAGAAGCCCATGATTCACCGTACTCGATTCACCCAGGGAATACCAAGATGTATTTGGATTTGAAGAATACTTTCTGGTGGACCGGAATGAAGAAGGATATTGCGGAGTTTGTAGCAGTTTGTGATGTATGTCAGAGAGTGAAGGCAGAGCATCAGAAGCCAGCAGGATTGCTACAGCCATTGCCGATACCCGAATGGAAGTGGGATAAAATAGGCATGGATTTTATCACAGGATTACCCAGGACTCGTTCAGGCTATGACTCGATATGGGTTGTAGTCGACCGTTTGACGAAAGTGGCTCATTTCATTCCAGTGAAGACCACTTACACCAGCGCTAAGTTGGCGAAGATATACATGACCAGGATAGTATGTTTGCATGGAGTTCCGAGGACCATTGTATCAGACAGAGGAACCCAATTTACCTCGAAGTTTTGGAAGCAGTTACATGAAACATTGGGAACCAGGCTGGAATTTAGTAAAGCATTTCATCCGCAGACAGATGGACAGACCGAGAGAGTCAACCAGATTTTGGAGGACATGTTGAGAGCATGTGCGCTAGATTATGGATCAAGTTGGGACGACAATTTGCCATATGCGGAGTTTTCGTATAACAACAGTTATCAAACCAATTTGAAGATGGCCCCTTTCGAAGCTTTGTACGGAAGGAGGTGTAGAACACCGTTGTTGTGGGACGAAGTTGGAGACCGTCAGTTGTTTGGACCAGATTTGATTAAGGAGTCTGAACAGAAAGTGAAGTTGATTCGCGATAGGCTCAAGGTAGCCCAGTCCAGGCAGAAGAGTTATGCTGATGCTAAACGCAAGGAGACAGTTCACGAAATCGGAGACAGAGTGTATATTCGAGTATCACCACTTCGAGGAGTGAAGCGCTTTGGAGTTAAGGGAAAGTTAGCGCCTCGTTTTATCGGACCATACAGAGTGTTGGAACGTATGGGAGAAGTTGCCTACAAGCTGGAATTGCCCGAAGGATTGTCTGAAGTACATGATGTATTTCACGTTTCGCAGTTGAAGAAGTGCCACACAGAGATGGCTGAGATACCGCTGAGAGATACTGTGCCACTGGAAGCGATTCAGTTGGAAAGTGATTTGACCTATGAGGAGAAGCCAGTTAAGATTCTCGAGTATGCCAGCCGAGTTACCCGCAGCAAGGTTATCAAGTTTTGCAAAGTTCAGTGGAGTCACCACACAGAAGATGAGGCCACCTGGGAGCGAGAGGAAGATCTACGGAAAAACCACTCCCACCTGTTTTCTAGCCAACCCGAATCTCGAGGGCGAGATTCATCTTAAGGGGGGTAGGTTTGTAACATCCCAAATTTTCAATTTGGAATGTTATACATAGATCATCATTTGCATATCATGTATTGTGCATTTTTGACAGATCCTCGATAAATCCTAAGCAACTCAAGGACCCTCGGAGAGAGTTGGGGATTTTCTTGAATTTTCTTATTTGATTTTCCAACGAGGATTTTGGTTTTTAATTATTTTTCTCTCCGGAAGAATATTTCATTTTAAAATAAACGAGAGGAGAAAATATGACTTCTCCAAAACCATTGAAATACTGGAGGAAAAATGTTAAAAACATTATTTGGAATTTATTGGATTTTATTTGCAATTTTTATTGCATTTAAAAATATGCATGTTTTCAAATTATTTATTTTTTATTTTAAAAATGTTCACCCTATTCTAGATTTTCTAACTAGACGGGGAAAATTTATTTCGTATTTTTCTGATTTTTATTTATTTTTCTACGCAATATTTTCCGCCGAACATATTAAAAAAAATACGCGCTTGCCCGACTGGGCCGAGGCCCAGCCGAAGCCAGGCCGACCCGCCCGCGCTCTCCTTCTTCTCCACGACGCCGCCGGAGTCCGGCCATGCCACGGAGCCCGCCGCCGCCTCGGATGCCCCTTCCCCAAGCCTCTAGCCCCCCTCCGTTTTCGCCATCACCGCCGCCGTAGGAGCCGCCGCCGCCGCCCCGCATCTAGCCGCCGCCGCCTTTGCCTCGCCGCCC
>NC_057814.1:400868504-400880506 GCF_018294505.1 Triticum aestivum | reverse complement strand
TAGATCCAGATTAGCAAACGAAGTTTCTTTCTTTCGCCGTTTGACTTTCGTTGTTTCTTTCGAGTTGATTCTTTTTGCAAACCGGAGTTCTTAAGTTGAACTTTCTGGTTGGATCTTTCATTCGAGTTTTACCTGTGCATTAGATGAGTACTGATTGTATGCTTGTTTGTTTGCGATAGAGTATCCGGAGTGTGCCGCTTGTTACTTCGACTCGCTAGGTTTTGCGGATCATCAGCAAGGCAAGTAACACTTTGATCATACCCCGTTCATACCCAGTTTTATTGCATTAGATCTATTTCCTCAAACACATTGCATGATTAGGATCTAATTAAACTGTGGGTATTGGGATGTAGTTGAGGTAGTACCTATTACCTGTTTACTATCAAACCCTTGGGAGTTACTTCTACGTTGCTTTTATTATTGCCATGCTATGCGTAGACGTGGTTTGGGTTTGAGAGATATTCATGATAGATGTGAGTGCTTAATAATGGTTCAACTTAAGGTGGCAACTAAAACTCACATCTGGGTGGATTGAGACACCTGGAGAACCCAGTGTTGTCTGTATGTATAAGGTCCGCCACCCAGGCTCAAAGGGATCATAAGATTATTCATGCTAGAAACTTCCGTGTGCAGCCGCAAGCTATTATGGGCTCTAGCATAGCTGAGTAGGTTACAGGATCTCTTGAAGAGGTGGACTAGCAGATGTAGGGGAAAGTAGGTGTACCAGTCCATCCAGAGTAGAGAGTGACTGTTTCTGAAAGACTGTGTCTCGGTCATCCGTTTCTCGAACATCATGCAGTGCGAGAATCAAGCGGAGGTGATCGAGTCTTGTGGGAAAAGTGCACAAACCTCTGCAGAGTGTACAAACTGATCATGATTAGCCGTGTCCCCGGTTATGGACAACTTGAGTATCTAGTACCTGGATTATCATTTGAATCTCATCACCGTGATACTTATAATTAACTTTGTTGGGTTAATGATGTTACTTAATTGGGATTGAGTTGGAGGTACCTTCTCAATGTTTCAACCACCATGATAGTTAAATAAAATTTATTCCTTTGCAGTAGGATAAAATTGGCTTTTCGCAAAACTGTAACCATAGAGCTTTCTACTAGCCATATATGCATATAGTATAGCATTATCATTGTTCATTGCTCTCTATGTGTTGCTTTGCCAGCATATTCTATGTGCTGACCCGTTTTCGGACTGCAACGTTTCATATTGCAGACTTTTCAGACGACGAGTAAGGTGCCTTAGGTCGTGGTCTTATACTCAGTGATGCCGCTGGAGTTGATGGACTCACTTATCTTCCAAGTCTTCCGCTGTTATCGTTTTTAGATGGCCTTAAGCCATGTTTATTATACTTATTCTCTTCGGAGATATTCGATGTAATAAGTGTGTGATTGCTACTCTGTTATAAATCCTCCATTTGTACTGTGCGTGTCAGCATTACTGATCCAGGATGACACTGGTGCACAGCAGCACAGGCCATTTGAGGTCTGGTCGCTACATAGATCAAGTCGGGCAAACAAAACCCAAATATCGGAGAAGAAATACAAGGCTATAAGCAATCATGCATATAAGAGATCAAAGAAACACAAATAACTTTCGTGAATATAAAAAGATAGATCTGATCATAAACTCCAAGTTCATCCGATCCCAACAAACACACCGCAAAAAGAGTTACATCATATGGATCTCCAAGAGACCATTGTATTGATAATAAAAAGAGAGAGAGGAAGCCATCTAGCTAGTAACTACAGACCCGAAGGTCTACAAAGAACTACTCACGCATCATCGGAGAGGCACCAATGGAAGTGGTGAACCCCTCCATGATGGTGTCTAGATTGGATCTGGTGGTTCTGGACTCTACGGCCGCTGGAATTGATTTCCATCGACTCCCCTAGGGTTTCTGGAATATTGGGGTATTTATAGAGTAAAGCGCCATTCCGGGGGGGCACCCGAGGTGGGCACAACCCACCAGGGCGCGCGTGGGCCTCCTGGCACGCCCTGGTGGGTTGTGCTCCCCTCGGAGCACCCTCCTAGGTGCATCTTCGGCCCATTGGTTGTCTTCTGGTCCAAAAAAAATCTCCAAAAAGTTTCGCTGCGTTTGGACTCCGTTTGATATTGATTTCCTGCGATGTAAAAAACATGCAGAAAATAGCAACGGGCGCTTGGCACTATGTCAATAGGTTAGTACCAAAAATGATATAAAATAACTATAAAATGATTGTAAAACATCCAAGATTGATAATATAACAGCATGGAACAATCAAAAATTATAGATACATTGGAGACGTGTCACAAACAAAGTGTGCAAGCTCCAGCGATCCATCTATGGACTCGTGCAAGCATCTCGGAGTTGGAATATACGCTTTGATGAGTTGATCAATGCATATAGTTTTATACAGACTTGCGGTGAAGCCTGTATTTACAAGAAAGTGAGTGGGAGATTGGTTGGTGATCCAATATCAATCAATTCGGTTGGTGATCCAATATCAATCAATTTTATACGCTTTGATGAGACGATTGGGGATTGCGGTGAAGCCTGCATATAGTTTTATATGCTTTGATGAGACGATCTTTTGATCCTAAGATGGGAGATTGGTTGGTGATCCAATATCAATCAATTCGGTTGGTGATCCAATATCAATCAATTTTCTGGTGAAATTCCAATTTCAATCAATTCCAATTCCAAGATCCAATATCATCCCATAGCCTATACCATGCCAATGCTTTTCCCTTCAAAGATAAATGGAAAACCTTCTTCTTAGCTTAATCTCCGGGTAAACCTGCAAGCTTAAATAATCCAAAAATTTCATCCACATATATCAAGTGCATATCAGGATGTTCAGTTCCATCTCCTGCATAAGGATTAGCTAGTTGTTGTTCTATCATACCCAAGGAATTTCATAACCAATATTTTTAGTAGGTGCAGTAGGTTGAGGGGTAACTAATTGTGGTTCCGGTCGAGGTGAAGATACCCCGAACAAACCCCTCAAAGATTGTTCTCCATAGTAACAAGTGATAATAAATTTCAGCACGTAGTAATAATGTTTCCTTACCGATTTAGTAATAATTTTTCCTTACCGATTTCCAGTTAGCAAGAGCACTTCACTCCCAGCAACGACGCTAGGAAAGCTCCTTGATGACCCACAAGTACAGGGGATCAACCGGGGCCCGCCGTGCGTGCGCATTGAATTTGGGCGGTGGAGGTAGGTGGACGACCGTGATACCTCCATTTTGCATCATGTTTTCCTACTATTATTTATATTGTTTTTAAGCATAATAATGCTTTTTGGAGTAATTCCAATGCCTTTTCTCTCATAATATGCATGGTTCACACAAGGAGGGAGAATACCGGCAGCTGGAATTCTGGACCTGAAAAAGCTATGTCAGGCCACCTATTCTGCACAACTCCAAATGAGCTGAAACTTCACAGAGATTTTTTATGGAATATACAAGAATTATTCGAGCAAATAACTACCAGAAGAGGCCCACCAGGTGGGCAGCCCAGGCGCGCCCTGTTGGGTTGTGCCCTCCTCAGCCCACCTCTGGTGCCCCTCTTCTTGTATATAAGTCATTTTGACCTATAAAAATAAGGAGAGGACTCTCGGGACGAAGCGTCGCCGTCTCGAGGCGGAACTTGGGCAGGAGCACTTTTGCCCTCCGGCGGAGCGATTCCGCCAGGGGAACTTCCCTCCCGGAGGAGGAAATCCTCGTCATCATCATCACCAACAACTCTCCCATCTTGGGAAGGGAAATCTCCATCAACATCTTCAACAACACCATGTCCTCTCAAACCCTAGTTCATCTCTTGTGTTCAATCTTTGTACCGGAACCTTAGATTGGTGCTTGTGGGTGGCTAGTAGTGTTGATTACATCTTGTAGTTGATTACTATATGGTTTATTCGGTGGAAGATTATATGTTCAGATCCATTATGCTATTTAATACCCCTATGATCTTGAGCATGATTATAATTTGTGAGTAGTTACTTTTGTTCTTGAGGTCACGAGAGAAATCTAGTTGCAAGTAATCATGTGAACTTGATATGTGTTCAATATTTTGATGATATGTATGTTGTGATTTCCTTAGTGGTGTCATGTGAACGTCGACTACATGGCACTTCACCTTATTAGGGCCTAAGGGAATGCATTGTTGATTAGTTATTAGATGATGGGTTGCGAGAGTGATAGAAGCTTAAACCCTAGTGTATGCGCTACTTCGTAAGGGACTGATTTGGATCCAATAGTTTAATGCTATAGTTAGATTTTATCTTAATAATTTTCTCATAGTTGAGGATGCTTGCGAGGGGGTTAATCATAAGTAGGAGTTTTGTTCAAGTAAGAACAACACCTAAACACCAGTCCACCCACATATCAAATTATCAAAGTAGCGAACACAAATCAAACCAACATGATGAAAGTGACTAGATGAAATTCCCGTGTACCCTCAAGAACGCTTTGCCTATCATAAGAGATTGTTTTGGCCTGTCCTTTGACACAAAAGGATTGGGCTACCTTGCTGCATTTTTCTTGCCATTACCCTTACTTACTCGTTACAAATTATCTCGCTATCAAACTACTCGTTACTTATAATTTCAGTGCTTGCAGAGAATACCTTTCTGAAAATTACTTGTCATTTCCTTCTGCTCCTCGTTGGGTTCAACACTCTTACTTATCGAAAGGACTACGATTGATCCCCTGTACTTGTGGGTCATCAAGGAGCTTTTCTGGCACCGTTGCCGGGAGTGAAGTGATCTTGCTAACTGGAAATCGGTAAGGAAAAATTATTACTAAATCAGTAAGGAAAAATTATTACTACGTGCTGAAATTTATTATCACTTGTTACTATGGAGAACATTCTTTGAGGGGTTTGTTCGGGGTATCTTCACCTTGACCGGAACCACAATTAGTTGCCGCTCAACCTACTGCACCTACTAAAAATATTGGTTATGAAATTCCTTGGGTATGATAGAACAACAGCTAGCTAATCCTTATGCAGTAGATGGAACTGAACATCCTGATATGCACTTGATATATGTGGATGAAATTTGTGGATTATTTAAGCTTGCAGGTTTACCCGGAGATGAAGCTAAGAAGAAGGTTTTCCATTTATCCTTGAAGGGAAAAGCATTGGCATGGTATAGGCTATGGGATGATATTGGATCTTGGAATTGGAATTGATTGAAATTGGAATTTCACCAAAAAATTGATCGATATTGGATCACCAACCGAATTGATTGATATTGGATCACCAACCAATCTCCCATCTTAGGATCATCAAACTTAGGATCACTAGTACTCATCTTACTCAAGGCAATAGACTTATGAAGAATTTCGTCTAGATTTTTCAAGGAATAATTTGGGAATCGTTCCTCAAGAAATTTCCATATAGTGTAGGCACAATCAAGAGTAGGTAAGCTAGCAATCAAATTTTTGGGTAATCCTCTAATGATAAGATTGATAGTTCTAAGATTGCGAATCATGTCAAGATCCTCATCGGGAGAGGGATGCAAGGGATCACTAGGGGAAATGAAAGGACTAGTAATGTACTTGTTCAAGTGATATTCATTGAAAATCTCAAGCATCTCATTTTTTACTCATGAAAGAACTCTCCATCAAGTATAGGCACTCTATGTCTAAGACTCCCCAACGTAGACTCATCCTTCTTCCTCCAAAGGTGTTTAAACCAAAGCAATGGAGACCAAAGCTCTGATACCAATTGAAAGGATCGAGAAGAAGTGTCTAGAGGGGGGTGAATAGACTCTTAGCAAGAAAAGTTACAGTTTTAAATTCTTTAAGTTGAAGTGGAGTTTTAGCACAAGTTCAAACATTCACAATACATATCAAGCAAGCATGACAAGAGTATATGAGCAGCGGAAAGTAAATCATGCAAGTTGCAAGAATGTAAGGGGATGGGATTGAAGTGTGCAAACGCAATTGGAGACACGGAGATTTTTGGCGTGGTTCCGATAGGTAGTGCCATCGTACATCCACGTTGATGGAGACTTCAACCCACGAAGGGTAACAGTTGCACGAGTCCACGGAGGGCTCCACCCACGAAGGGTCCACGAAGAAGCAACCTTGGCTATCCCACCATGGCCATCGCCCACGAAGGACTTGCCTCACTAGGGTAGATCTTCACGAAGTAGGCGATCTCCTTGCCCGTACAAACTCCTTGGTTCAACTCCACAATCTTGTCGGAGGCTCCCAAGTGACACCTAACCAATCTAGGAGACACCACTCTCCAAGAGGTAATAGATGGTGTGTTGATGATGAACTCCTTGCTCTTGTGCTTCAAATGGTAGTCTCCCCAACACTCAACTCTCTCTCATAGGATTGGATTTGGTAGAAAGATGATTTGAGTGGAAAGCAACTTGGGGAAGGCTAGAGATCAAGATTTATGTGGTTGGAATGGAATATCTTGACCTCAACACAAGTGTAGGTGGTTCTCTCTCAGAAAATGTATGTTGGAAGTGTAGGCATGTTCTGATGGCTCTCTCCATGAATGAAGAGTGGGTGGAGGGGTATATATAGCCTCCACACAAAAACTAACCTTTACACACAAATCACGAAACTCGGTAGGACCGAATTAGAAAACTCGGTCGGACCGATTTGGTTCATAATGTGACCGTTAGGCATTCGGTGGGACCGACATGATCAACTCGGTGGGACCGATGTGCTAGGGTTAGGGTAAAGCCTTATCTCGGTTGGACCGATTACACAAACTCGGTGGGACCGATTTGGGTAATAAGCACAACAGAGAGTTGGCCAAGCAAACTCGGTGGTACCGATCTCATATTTCGGTGAGACCGAAATTAATGCAATAGACAACAGAGAGTTTGCAAGCCCGTCTCGGTGAGACCGAGATCCCATCGGTGAGACCGAATTGATTAGGGTTTCTGGCAGTGGCTATGTCAAGTGAACTCGGTGGCACCAGATAGAAAGTTTCGGTGGGGCCGAGTTTGACTTTTGGTTTTGGGACATATCTGGATGTGAGAAAGTGGTTGAGGGCTTTGGAGCATATCACTATGCACTTTGAGCAAGCAAGCCGTTAAGCAACACCTCATCCCCTCTTAATAGTATTGGCTTTCCTATGGACTCAATGTGATCTTGGATCACTAAAATGAAAAATGTACAGACCCGAGCTTTGAGCTTGAGCCAATCATTTGTCCTTATCATCTTGAAGGGGTTCCACATCCTCTTGTCCATGCCACTCCACTGTTGAACTTATCTGAAGCATACTAGATGAAAGCATTAGTCCAACAAGAGATATGTTGACATTAATTACCAAAATCACCCAGGGAGCACTTGTGCTGTCAACATTGCATGTACTTGTATGGATTTTAGGATTTGTAATTGAGGTATGTGATTGTGGAAATAATAATTTGAGGTGTAACCGATCACTGTCCACGGTCGCGCCCGGGCGTGTTTGCGGCCGTTTGAGGGGCTAGGTTTGGTGTGTCCTGCTCTAGATGCTCTTATACAATGCAATAAGGAGATGCTTAGTAAAATAAATAGAATTTTTCTCAAGCACCGATGCTTAGATTTAGTTGAGAAGTGCCTAATTGGGGCTCTCGCCGAAGTGGGGCGTTGGCCGGTGTGGGCCGTCGGTCCGAGAAATTGAGGCAGGCTGTGGCGACCGGGCGCGGGTTAGGCGAGGTACACCGCATCGGGGAGGGTGAAACGGCCGGAGAGGCCTACCCACCATCTATTTAGTTGGTGCCGGAGGAAGGGGCGACGAGCAAGAGGGCTGACAGGGACCGGTGGCGGCTGGCTTGGGAGGAACGCTAGTTTCTATCGTGAGCGGGCACGAATGACAGGGAGACAAGCCAACTTTTTTTCGCACGGGTGGCGAGGGGCTTGGCAATGGCCTTTTGCCTGTAATATTTTCGAAGAACGGTGGCCTTTCGCTTTTAAGTGAGCTTCTGTGGAAAGTTGCCCTTAACCCAGCTTTTTTCCATTGTGAAGGAGATCCGGTGAAAATAAGTTAAGCCTATTACTTCAGAATGAGTTTTTTGAGCTTTTGGCTTAGTTTAGCAATAAGCTCCTAGAAGCTACAAAAGAACTAGCGCTAAGCGTCTACTCTCTAAAAAAAGCGGATGTGCTTACAGAAAAACTAGGTTATTTAAGTTCCTCCACTGAGCACCTTGCATTCTAGCATAACTTAATTGCATAAAGCTACCATAAATGAGTCTAGATTAACAAATTGATACCAAATTTCAATTTTGTTCGCAAATCAGTGTCGGTTTGGGGTATGCCGTTACAAATTGATACTACTTTTCAAAAAAAATTACAAATCAGCATCGGTTTGGGGTATGGTTGTTACACAACGCGCTGATCCTTGTTTTCATTACTGGAAAAATCTTATAAACAAGCACAAATTACTGGCGGGTGAGGAAAGATACCCGCCACTTCTATTTTGGAGAAGTAGCACTGGCGGTAGAAGATGTCGCCGTTGACTGCTATGTGTACGACAGTGGCGGGCACAAACAAGAGCCGCAAATCGTCAAGTTTTACAAATCTAGCCGTGTGATAAAATCAGTTGTGGCGGGTGCCTAATACGTGCCCGCCACGGGTTTGTCCTGCACCAGTGATGGGGAAAAAGTTTGCCCGCCACAACAATATCTCGTTGCCCCGTGTCAAATTCTTTTCAAAATTTCCAAATATTAGCAGTGGTGGGCATAATAGAGCACCCGCCACATATATAGTATGTAAAACAATGCTTGAAAAAGAATATTTTTTTACCAAATCCAGAATAGTCTCAAATTTGAGCATGGGACTTCCGGTGGTGTGTACTAAACATAGAACTTTTTTTGAAGTGGAAGTGACGTAGAAAAATTTAGTTGTCCATGGAAGGCGGTGGTTCCTGATACTTCGTCGGATAGTGTTCATTTTATACACGAAGTGCGTCAAGTATTTGCCGTAACTCACTCAAATTTTGTCACACCCTACAGGGGTACTATGAAAACACCATGCCAAGTTTCATCCCTTTCTGAGCTCGTTTCCATGTTATGTCAAATCGAAGAGCGTTTTGCCATTTTTATTGCCTAGAAATTAGTTAATGCTTCAAAAATATCAAACCAACTCAAAACGTGGCAATTTGAGCACGGGAATTTGAATGGTGTGTATTGAAGATAGCAAAAGATTAAATTGGAAGTGATGTAGAAAAAAATTAGTTGTATGTGGAAGTCGGTGGTTTCCGTTCAAAAGCCTGATACTTCGCCGAATAGTTTTCAGTTTGTCACGAAGTGCATTAAGTTTTTGTCATAACACCGTCAAAATTTTACCGCACCCTACACGAGGACTATGACACCATGCCAAGTTTTCATCCCCTTTGGAGCTCGTTTGCACGTCATGTTGAACCGAATGCGTTTTGCCTTTTTATGGCCGAAAAATCAGTTAATGCTTCGAAATTAGCAAACCAAATCAAAAAGTAGTAAAATTTGAGCATGGGACTTCGCATGATGTGTATTGAACATAGAAAAAAATAAGTGGAAGTGACGTACACAAGTTTAGTTGTCTGTGGATGCAATGGTTTTTGTTCGGAAGCCTGATACTTCCCTGGATAGTGTTCAGTTTGTACACTAAGTGCATCATGATTTTCCCCTAACGCCCTAATTTTTTTACCACACCCTACAGGGGTACTATGAATACACCATGCCAAGTTTCATCCCTTTCCGAACTCGTTTGCACATTATGTTGAAGTGAAGAGCATTGTGCCCTTTTTATGGCCCGAAAACAGGAAATGCTCGAAACATAGTAAACCAATTCGAAAAGTGACCAAATTTGATCATGGAATTTCCAATGGTGTGTATTGAACAAAGAAAAGTTTAAAGTGGAAATGATGTAAAAAATTGAGTTGTTTGTGGTAGGCGGTGGCGAAACCCTGATACTCTGCCAACGAGTCTTCAGTTTATACATGGAGCGCATCAAGTTTTTGCTGTAACGCCCTTAAATTTTGTACCCCATACTATAGAGGTCATATAATGAACCCATGCCAACTTTCATCCTCTTATGAGTTTATTTGCATGTTTCTAGTTTTTGCCAAAGTATATCATAGGGGAGTGGCATGCTACACACTTGGTCGTTTGCTCGGAATGGTATGTGGGAGCAAACGTGCATTGCCATGTTGCCACCGCTTTAAGACTCACGCACAGGATTTATTCACTAGGAAATGTTCCCTCAAACACCATTTTTAGGGAACGTTCGCTGGGGCTAGCGTTTTGGCTCCCGAGAGCATTTGCTCCCGGGTAAACAGTAATACGAGAAAATATATTAAATGTTTTCGAAAAATTCTGAATTTTTTATAGATGATTGTGTTAATGTCGCAAACATACATGACAATTTTCATGCGAAATGGAGCTGCGGTGTCTCGTCGGCATAAAAAAACAAATTTGGGATGACAATTTAGGGTAACTTTTGGTGTTCGATTTGTTTTTTTACAAGCCAAAATGTTTAATTTTTTTGCCTCAAAATTTGCAGGTAGCATTTTGATGCGACTAAATACACAAACAAATTTTGTGTTGATTGTTTTTTCATTTCAAGAACTTTTTTGGCCCTGGGAGCCAAATTGACTTTCCGACGTTCGCTCAATAATTTTAAAATAAAACTAAAATTTGGAAGAATTATGGAGAATTGCCAGGACAATCTCCAGTAAGCCATCTGAATAACTGTGAAAGGCTTCCTAAAAGCGACCCTATTTCAGGTTCCTACAACCTGCAGACCACAGACAATTTCTGTAAGCATGGTGTGTACATATGATGGCAAGACTCCTCGTGCACTATCCATCGTATGTATGTAATCTGGAGTACTAAGTGATGCAATTAAGACCGCCTGAAACAGGAATATATGGACGGGAGCACAGTGTACGGTCCATATTAGGAAACTCCGTGGGGGGCGGGGGCTCAATACGGTAAACTACGGGCAGCGCGCGTTGCTGTATGCCAGGTACCAACAACAGGTGTACGGAATATCGTACTTGCATCGTATTATTCGTTATACCAACTTGCGCATTTTTATAACTGCACCCGTACCGTGCACGGACTGCAACCTCCATCCCATCCTTTTTTGTTAATTTCTTTCGTGATCATCTAAACAAAATCTATCGTGATCTCTGCTACTCCCTCCGTCTCAAAATAAGTGTCTCAAGCTTAGTATAATTTTATACTAGAACTAGTACAAAGTTGAGACAGTTATTTTGGGACGGAGGGAGTATTCGTTATACGGATGCGCATATTAATAACTGCAGCCGTACCGTGAACCGACTGCAGCCTCCATCAAATCCCATTTTTTCTTAATTTCTTTAATGATCCCTGCATGGATCTCAGCCTAATATCTACTAATACTAGTTGATTTGTTTCTTAATCTGCAAAATTTGTCTCTGGGATTTCATTTGAGTTTTGTGATTTTATTTATGAATTGTTTACAAGGATAATGACATTAAAGAAAAATTAATTTGGTACTCGTACAGAAGAATATTCATACTACGCATTTCGAAACATCACCACAAACATTGTTTTTAACAGTACCTGATTATGTTTGAGTAGTAATTGGTCCGAGTATTAAATACGCCTAATAGCAAGCAAAATTCGCAAGTTGGTGGTAATTATTCATTATACACAAAAAACATTGTACTGTCAATGAGTTTATAAAGTCAGCAGGATCATCAAGTGCATTTGTGCAATTGGATCGCAGCTAAAAGTTGGACCGTATATGATGTACACTTTGTACAAAAAGTACATCGAACAAACTTATAACATGTTAATGGTACAAGCTAATTCCGACACTGTACTTGTCAGAGAATGAATTGGCAAGTTAATTATAGGGGATAAGATGGAGAAACTTGGGCTGCTCTTAGCAGTACGCACGAATGTATTTAATACGTACTTCGTTCGGTACATCCGTACATACATATACACCAAATGGCACATTTTTTTTCTTTTTTTTTGCGAAAGACATGGCACAAGTGGTTAGCTACTCTACTTAAAATATATATA